>NC_057806.1:507511517-507811517 GCF_018294505.1 Triticum aestivum | reverse complement strand
CTCGGGTAGGGGGTCCCGAACTGTGCGTCTAGGCAGGATGGTAACAGGAGGCAAGGGACACGAAGTTTTACCCAGGTTCGGGCCCTCTCGATGGAGGTAAAACCCTATGTCCTGCTTGATTAATATTGATGATATGGGTAGTACAAGAGTAGATCTACCACGAGATCAGAGAGGCTAAACCCTAGAAGCTAGCCTATGGTATGATTGTCTTGTCCTACGGACTAAAACCCTCCGGTTTATATAGACACCGGATAGGGTTAGGGCTACATAGAGTCGGTTACAATGGTAGGAGTTCTACATATCTGTATCGCCAAGCTTGCCTTCCACGCCAAGGAAAGTCCCTTCCGGACACGGGACGAAGTCTTCAATCTTGTATCTTCATAGTCCAGGAGTCCGGCTGAAGGTATGGTCCGACCATCTGGACACCCCCTAATCCAGGACTCCCTCAGTAGCCCCTGAACCAGGCTTCAATGACGACGAGTCCGACACGCATATTTTCTTCGGATTGCAAGCCGGGTTCCTCCTCCAAGTACTTCGTAGAAGATTTTGAACACAAAGATAGTGTCCGGCTCTGCAAAATAAGTTTCCGCATATTGCCATAGAGAGAATAATATTTACACAAATCTAATCTGCTGATGTATTCCATAGTGTGACATCACACCACGGCCAAGCCTTTATTCGAATCGTTTTACTGTCCCATCTCAGCGTGTTATGCGAGGCGGTTTCCTTGGCACGTCTTGTCAAAGCAGAGATCGTGTCCCCTTATTTCGGGATTCTCATCAATACAGGCGTGGGTAACCCAACCGCGCCATTGATTATGGCGCTTGGGAGATAAGCGAGTTTTACCAGGCTGGTGGGGACGCATAGTCCCGTCCACCCATATAAGGGGATAAGGATCCACCTTTTCATCTATGCCTTCTTCCTCCTTTGCCTATACATTTTCGCGCACTCGAGCTCCAGCGCCCAAGTCTGCACTCCCCACCTCAACCTTCTCCAGCCATGTCCGGAGCGGGAGGCAAGTGGATGGTCTCCTCCGTTATGGAGGGACACATCAAAAGACTAAGGAAGGCCGGATACTTGTCCAACGACATTGCGCACCGGTTTCCCGAAGGGGGGCAGCTCATCCCTACCCCTAGGCCCCATGAGAGGGTGGTGTTCCTCCCCCATTTCCTCCGCAGACTGGGTTTCCCTCTCCACCCATTTGTCCGGGGGCTCATGTTCTACTATGGCCTGGATTTCCACGATCTGGCCCCGAACTTTGTCCTCAACATCTCGGCGTTTATCGTCGTGTGCGAGGCCTTCCTCTGCATCCGCCCCCATTTCGGCCTATGGCTCAAGACTTTCAACGTCAAGATGAAGGTGGTGCGCGGCAACCAGGCAGAGTGCGGAGGCGCCATGGTGGGCAAGATGCCCAACATCTTATGGATCGAGGGCTCCTTTGTGGAGACACTGAAGGGGTGGCAATCATGGTGGTTTTACATCACCGAGCCGCGCGACCCTAAGTGGGTCGCCGCCCCCGAGTTCCGATCCGGACCCCCAACGCGGCCCACGTCCTGGAAAGAGACGGGCTTGTCATGGGGTAAAAAAGGAGAGCTGACCGGACTCCAAACATGCGTCGAAACCCTGGTGGACAAGCAGCTCAAGCTTGTCAACGTAGTCCAGGTTATGCTCATCTGCCGGATCCTCCCGTGTCAACAACGGGCTTTCAACCTGTGGGAGTTCGACCCGGCGTGGCACCGAACTCTGAGTAGGCTCTTCGACACGACGTACGAAGATGCCTGGAACATGCTTTTCAAAGGCGCCGAGGCCCCCGCATCCGCAACCGAGGATCGCGGATTCAGCATGCAGCGTCACGCTCGTGCGGTAAGCTATTTTTACCTTCTACAGGGTATCAGTTTTTCATAGTTTGACTCCATGCGGGATCTAAGCTCCCTTACCTTTGACAGGATTGGCAGGAGACATCTGAACTAATCAACTGTCCGGCTCCTTTGCCCGAAGGCCCAGCGGACGCTCGTTTGGCGAAGCTGCTGGTTCCGGCACCCTATGTGGTGCCGAAGAAGAAGGCCAAGAAGAAGGCCACGGGGACTCAAAAGAGTGCCCGGCACCAGGAGGCGTCGGATCCATCATCCGAAGGCTCCAAGATGCACTCCTCCCATGAAGACGAGGAGGAGGAAGAATAGACCTCTCCCCCTCCAGCGGGGGAAGGGAAGAAAAGGAAGGCCGCCCCAACTGGGGAGGCCGAAGGGTCCAAGAAGGGGAAAACCCTTCCTCTGGACTACTCCACCAATGCCGACGATGGCGAAGAGGAGTGGCCGACCATGGCCAAGCCCCTGGCGAAATCGTAAGTATCCGGATACCAAAGTAATTCATAGTATTCCTTCATTGCACAACTTTCCCTTATGTTGAATATGATTATGCATCCCACCCAAAGACCGGCTCGACGCGTCGTCGAGCGGTTCACTGGACTCGTCAGATGTGAATTCGCTTCCGACGGCTTCCTCACCCCGCCCTTCGGACAACGCCGAAGTGTTGTCCCAACAGGTTCCAAGCCAGGAGGAGGTGGTCCTGGAGGCGTCGCAAGGCGACCTCCCGGACTCCGGGGGTGACGGGGAAAAAATCTCCTAGGGCTCCAAGTCCGATTCTAGGCCGGACACCGCTCCGGAACCTTCAAAGGTTCCAGAGTCCGGCGGGCGACCTCCTTCCAAGAGGAGCAGGTCCTCCGTGCCGGTGACCCCCGTGCAATCGGAGGCGCCGGACAATCTGTTGGAGGCACTCCAAGGCGCCTCCATCGACGAGGAGCACCGCACCATTATGAGTGCGGTGGTCCAGAAGGTTCAGTCCGCCAACAGCGGACTGATTGAAGCCTGTACTAGCCTTTTAACAGGCTTTGAGGTAAGTAAAGAATGTGTAAATAATATTACCGCACAAACAATAGCCCCTGATGCTCTGTTTGGCATTAGGGAAGAAAAGCCGAATAGAGGATCAAATAAAATTCGCAGGAGTCTAATAAAGGAGTCAATATGCGTATGTAGGCTTCTCTGCTTGCGTTCGCCGCACTGACTGCGGAAGTGGACACGCTAAAGCAGAACCTCGAGCGGTCTGAGCAAGAGCTCGGGCGTGCCAAGAAGCAGCTCGAGGACAATGAAGGTAAAAAATACCTTGTTTAAATATATATAAAAAGGTGCAATTGCAAAAAATGACAGGATTATCATGGCTATTGTAGGGGCCACGTCTGAGGTGGCGACCCTTAAGCAAGCACTGGTCGAGGCCAAGGATACGGCGGACACGGAGTGCACCGAGTGGGAGAAGTACAAGTCCCATGTTGGCAAGGTGCAGCAAGAGCTCCAAGTTCTCATGAAAAAACATGAGAGTTTGGAGTTGGACTCAAAGACGCGAGCGTCCGAGATCGCGGCGGCTATTGGAAATGCCAAGTCTGCCAAGGCCGAATCCCAGAAGACCCTCCAGGAGATGGATGAGGTGAAGAAGATAGCGGCGGGTAAGGCATTCTTTATGCAAAGCAAACACATAAACATGAGTTACTTGTTACGTACCCGAATCCGGATCTCTCCAGGAGCGTTCGCAGATCTTCCCCGGAGTGTGTCCGATGCCGCCGCATTCTATCGAGCCGAGGAGGGCAGCTCGACAAGGAAGGTGTTCTGGTCTCAGTATGCTGAGGCCGGACACCCCGTGCCCCTGAGTGACCAGCTGAAGCAACTGGTCGAGCTCCACAAGGTGGCCGAACAGGCCATGAAGGGCCTCATAGTTCGGCTGTGGCCTGGAGAGGCTCTGCCTGGGAGCTATTTCGGGCTGGTGCGGCGGCTGGTGGAGGCCTGTCCAAGGCTTGAAGTCATCAAGTGCTCCGTCTACATTGAAGGTGCCCGTAGGGCCCTTACCCGTGCTAAGGTGCACTGGGGCAAGCTGGATGCTGAGAAGCTTGTGAAGGACGGGCCACCGCCGGGGAAAGAGCATCGCAAGCCCGAGAATTATTATAAGGATGTTCTGAAGGGTGCCTGCCTTGTGGCGGATGAATGTTCTAGGGATTTAATTTTTGAGTAAAACTTGCTCGTTTTATCTTGTGCGCTGAAAACTTGTTCATATGCACTAAGCAATGCTGTTTGAATTTAAAATATTACCTTCTGTGTGGCTGTTTATCAATTCTGAGAGATGGCGAGTCGTCGGCTTCTTCCCCCGTGCCGCTAGTGCTGGGGTGTTCAGGGATAAACCTGAGCGCTCTTTTTCCCATGTTTGGGTCCTTCGAGGGAGGCGCTAAGCCCAATGAACAAGGCAATCAGACTATAATGCGTGAACACTCTCACTTAGCCATAGAATTCTATAATTTTAAATTTCGGTGAAGCCCCTGGTATTCGGAAGACCGAGTTCGGGGCGCTATCCACGCCTTGGCCGGACAGAGCCGACTCCTCGCTCTAAGCGGCATAAGTCTTTAGAGACTCGAAAAAACCTCTCGAACAGCGACAAGCTGTCGCTTCATCATGATAGTCAGTTTTAGCTTTCTCTACTGAGGTGCTCGACCCAGCTCAACTGGGGCACAATCGCAGTAGTTCTCCTAGTGCTACCTTAGCCGATATAGCGGAATGTAAGGCACCAAAACATAGGAGCCGGGCAAACCCAACATTTGACCAAAGACATGATTCGGAGCCGATGCATATAATGCTATAAGTTCGGGGTGCCCCACTTGTTAAAGTGTTCGGACTTCTCACACCATATTGAGGGGTACTAAAGCCGCTGGCGTATTTTGGCCGTACCAAAGTGTACGGGTGCAACATGTCGTTAAGGAACATATATTTGAAGAAAAAAGTAATGCAAAAATAGACACAGGCTATGCATTGTTTATTAAAAAGGGCTGCGATTGAAGCAGAATGATACAAATAATGCGATAAGCAAAAGGTTGGACTATTTTATCATGTCCGTTCCAGGGGCAGGCTGTGGAATGGTATGCGAAACAGGTATACTGCTCGTGATAGAGACCACCTGGGAGTTCCGTAATGCGGCATGACTTGTCTGCTTCCCTGGTTCTTGCATCATTTGTGTGGCAATTGAACTGCCGAATAGGCCTTCCGAAGAGTGGAGCCCTGAAAGTAAGAGAAAATTAAAAAATCGGCAACCCCTGGTGCGGTTTAAGCCGTGTTTTGGGCGTGCCGTGATGGTGCCCCTCCCCCTGTACCCATGGTATTTCTAGAGCGTAGTTATGTACGCGAAGTACTGGTGCCGCATTTTTGCGAGGGCTGGGGTTGGGGCCGCATTGCTATGCCTGCTCGGAGCGTGCCATGCGGTCTTGTTGTAGGTTACTCCGAGCGCGCTTGACGGTGTCTAGACGTTTAATGGCCGGACTGGAGAACTGCCTGGAGAGGCTTCTTTGTAGTTCCACTGCAAGGGCCGACGTGTGCTCCTTCGTTCGAAGGGAGCGTTCGGTGTTTCCATTGACCATAATTACTCCTCGAGGGCCTGGCATCTTGAGCTTAAGGTATGCGTAGTGCGGTACCGCATTGAACTTGGCGAATGCTGTTTATCCGAGCAGTGCGTGATAGCCACTGCGGAATGGGACTATGTCAAAGATTAACTCCTCGCTTCGGAAATTATCCGGAGATCCGAAGACCACTTCAAGTGTGACTGAGCCTGTAAAGTTGGCCTCTACACCTGGTATTACGCCTTTAAAGGTCATTTTGGTGGGCCTAATCCTCGAGGGATCTATGCCCATTTTCCGCATTGTATCCTGGTAAAGCAGGTTCAGGCTACTGCCGCCGTCCATAAGGACTCTGGTGAGATGAAATCCGTCAATAATTGGGTCTAGAACCAATGCGACGAATCCGCCATGACGGGTGCTAGTGGGATGGTCCCTTCAATCAAAGGTGATCGGGCAGGAGGACCATGGGTTAAACTTTGGGGCGACTGGCTCTATCGCGTATACGTCCCTTAATACGCGCTTCCGCTCCCTCTTGGGGATGTGGGTTGTGTATATCATGTTCACCATCCGCACTTGTGGGGGAAAACCCTTCTTTCCACTGTTGTTCGGCGGCCGGGGCTCTTCGTCGTCATCGCTATATAGCCCCTTGTCTGTATTTTCGGCATTTAACTTGCCTGCCTGCTTGAACACCCAACAATCCTTGTTGGTGTGATTGGCCGGCTTTTCGGGGGTGCCATGTATTTGGCACAAGCGGTCGAGTATTCGATCCAAACTGGAGAGGCCCCTAGGATTTCTTTTGAATGGCTTTTTCCGCTGACCAGATTTATAGCCTCTGAATCCGGTATTAACTGATGTATCCTCAGCGTTGTCACCGCTAATGCGGCGTTTCTTCTTGTTGCGACGCGACCTGCCACTACTGTCCCTGGTATCCGAATTACCAGGGTTCTTGGTCATGTTGTTGCTACGAGCAAGCCAGCTATCTTCTCCCGCGCAAAAGCGGGTCATGAGTGTTGTGAGTGCTGCCGTAGATTTCGGCTATTCCTGTCCAAGGTGCCGGGCAAGCCTCTCATGACAGATATTGTTCTTGAAGGCTGCTAAGGCCTCAGCGTTCGGACAGTCGACTAGTTGATGTTTCTTTGTTAGGAACCGTGCCCATAATTGCCTGGCCGATTCCTCTGGCTGTTGAATTACGTGACTTAGGTCATTGGCGTCTGGGGCTCGCACATAAGTGCCCTGGAAATTGTTGAGGAATGCGGCTTCCAGGTCCTCCCAACAACTGATTGATCATGTTGGCAAGTTGTTAAGCCAATGCCGAGCTGGTCCTTTAAGCTTGAGTGGGAGGTATTTGATGGCGTGGAAATCATCGCCGCGGGCCATGTGGATATGAAGGACATAATCCTCGATCCATACCGCAGGATCTATTGTGCCATCATATGATTCAATGTTTACGGGTTTGAAACCCTCGGGGATTTGATGATCCATTATTTCGTCTGTGAAGCATAGTGGGTGTGTGGCGCCTCTGTACTGGGCTATATCATGACGTAGCTCCAATGAGCTTTGTCTACTGTGTTCGGTGCTGCCGAATTTGTGGCCGGCGTGACGGTTACCGTCTCGAGTCGTGGGGTGCCCACGCGATCCATAGATCGATCTTGTTTGCCTTGCCTTGTCCTCCAACATATCTCGCAGATCCTGCGCATTTTCCCGTGCCTTGGTACGGGGTGCGGCTTGAGTGGAGCGCCGAGAGGCCTCTCTGTCGCGGCCACGAGGTGGCCGATCGGCCGTATCGAGTGCAGGTGATGCAGGTTTAAGTGCTTCCTCCTCTAGTCGGGGTAGCAACCTGCACTTTGGGTAGCTCTTGGAGGGGCGTTCGAGTTTATGCTCTTCGGCCGCTAGGACTTCAGTCCATCTGTCGACTAGCAAATCTTGATCAGCTCTAAGATGTTGCTGTTTTTTCTTGAGGCTACTTGCCGTGGCCATAAGCCTGCGTTGAAAACGCTCTTGCTCGACATGATCCTCTGGCATGAAAAATTCGTCGTCGTCGAGGCTTGCCTCGTCTTCGGAGGGAGGCATATAACTAGCGTCGTCGACCTCTCTGTCTGCCGCTCTCTCATGAGGGCTGGTTTCTCCATCCTGCTGTGCTAAATCTTGCTGGAGGGTGTTTTCTTCGGCACTCTCCAGAGTATTATTATCTCCCGTGCTAGAACCTCCGTATTTGTTTTGGCGGGATTTTGATCGTCGCCGCTGACGCCAGTGCTTAGGCTATTTCTTGGAGGGGTCATCCTCCGCTGTTCCATCGCCATCTCCTTCCTTTGGGGTGTCCACCATGTATATGTGATATGACGAGGTGGCTTTCCAGGGCCTAATAGGCGTTGGTTCTTCATCGTCTCCTTCATCGGCGTCCATACCGTTGATGTCTTCGGAGTCGAAGTCGAGCATGTCTGTTAAATCGTCGATAGTGGCTACAAAGTGGGTGGTGGGTGGGATTTGAATTTCTTCATCATCCGTACCCCAACCTTGCTGACCGTAGTCCGGCCAGGGCTCTCCTGATAAAGAGAGAGACTTCAGTGTCTTCAGAATATCGCCGAAAGGCGAGTGCTGAAAGATGTCCGCGGCAGTAAACTCCATGATTGGCGCCCAATTGGATTCGATCCGCAGGGGCGCGGAGGGTTTGATGTCCGGAGAGGAGTCCGGCTTCTTGGAGTCACGGGTCTCGCAGAGTGCGGGGTTGGTGTTCGGCTCGATCACCGTTGGGATCACAGCCCCCGAGGCGGCGTCCAACAACCCATCCTCGATCAGCGCGGTAGGCTCTGAATTAAGGGTCGAAGCCGATGCGGGTGCGGCCTCCAGGGCACTGTTCGGCGGTAGAGCTAGATCGTGCTCGTCGTGACAGTGCGGCGCGCTCGGCAGTGGCTCGAATCCGTCGAAGATCAAGTCCCCGCGGATGTCAGCCGTGTAGTTTAAACTTCCAAATCCGAGCTGGCGGCCAGGGGCGTAGCTTTCGATCTGCTCCAGATGGCCAAGTGAATTGGCCCGCAGTGCGAAGCCGCCGAAAACAAAGATCTGTCCGGGGAGTAAGGTCTTACCCTGGACTGCATCGCTAGTGATGATCGTAGGAGCCATCAAGCCTGACGGCGATGACACAGAGGAACTCAATGGAAGCACCAATGTCGGTGTCAAAACCGGCGGATCTCGGGTTGGGGGTCCCGAACTGTGCGTCTAGGCGGATGGTAACAGGAGGCAGGGGACACAATGTTTTACCCAGGTTCAGGCCCTCTTGATGGAGGTAAAACCCTACGTCCTGCTTGATTAATATTGATGATATGGGTAGTACAAGAGTAGATCTACCACGAGTTCAAGGAGGCTAAACCCTAGAAGCTAGCCTATGGTATGATTATTGTTCCTACGGACTAAAACCCTCCGCTTTATATAGACACCGGAGAGGGCTAGGGTTACACAGAGTCGGTTACAATGGTAGGAAATCTACATATCCGTATCGCTAAGCTTGCCTTCCACGCCAAGGAAAGTCCCTTTCGGACACGGGACGAAGTCTTCAATCTTGTATCTTCATAGTCCAGGAGTCTGGCCGAAGGTATAGTCCGGCTATCCGGACACCCCCTAATCCAGGACTCCCTCAGTAGCCCCCGAACCAGGCTTCAATGATGACGAGTCCAGCGCGCAGATTGTCTTCGGCATTGCAAGGCGGGTTCTCCTCCAATTTTCGTGTACCTATCATATAATGTCCGTTTCTTGTAAATGTAGCGCTCCTTGGCTTCTACAATAATGGCCGTCTTCCACGTGTCAAACGAATACGAAAAGTCAGGGTGTTTTTATATTTACACCCCTAGCCGCGTGAATGAGCTGCCTATTTAAGGGGACGAGGATTTAGATCCAAACCACACCTTCTCCCCTCCGCGAGTATTCATCAGAGCATATCCGACAGAGGTCCATTCTATCATGGCCGGCTGCCGCAGCTCCTCCTCTCGCCCTTCCAGTCCTCAGCCTGGAGATTGGGAGAGATGCTCCATCCCGCACAGCAAGCTAGTGACGCTCCAGACCAAGGGATTTCTCCCCCCGGCCTATGTGGTCCCGGTTCGAGCCGGACTTGCCACCTATAATGGCGGAGAGCAAGCGGAGAGCGCCCCCAATCCCTCCAAAGGAGAGCGGGTATGCCTTGTCCCTTACTTAATAAGAGGGCTCGGATTTCCAATTCATCTGTTTCTCCAGGGGCTCCTGGAGTTCTATGGCCTCCAGCCGCACAACCTCATGCCTGCCTCCATATTGCATATCGCGGGCTTCGTAGCCCTTTGCAAGCTATTTTTGGGCTGCGAGGCTCATTTCGCGTTGTGGAAAAGGCTATTCTGCCTTGTGCCCCATTCTTAAAAGGGGTCAATATATCAAGTGAGCGGAGCCGAAGTGTGGCGCATCGCCGGGACCGGATATCTATCCGGAACCCCAAAGAAGGCGTCTAAGGACTGGCCTTCAGAATGGTTTTATATAGAGGACGTCCCGCTGCCGGATCCTGTCCGGATCGGCCTCCCTGAGATCGACAGTGCTCCCCTACAGAAGCGCCTAAGCTGGCATCCATGGAGCCCTCAGAGGGAAAGTGACAAGGACGTTCTTAACCTGATGGTCCGGATAAGATTGTTAGCTCATTCCAGACTGACCATGATCGGGGTCATGGCCGCATGCATCATGCGAGGGGTGCAGCCGCTTCAGTATAGAGGCCACCTCATGTGGGACTTCAACGGGAAGGACGACGCCACCTGCCATGGCCATAAGGGGCCGGATTCGGCTGCCGCTCTAATAAAGATCTTGTCTGCTTTGTAAAAGGGAGAAGAGGGGGAATTTTGTCACACCCTAGCTAGTTCAAGCATTAGAGTGTTCATCATGTTTAAATTCCTCTTAAATTTGAAATGGGGAAGACAGAACCCCTAGCACCCCCCTGGAAACAACTAGGGTTTACTAAAATTATTTTCAAGGAACCTAAAATGCCCTTCTAAAAAGTTCACTCTCTTTGTCTTGGGTTAGAACCTCTGGCAAAATTGGTGCACAATTTTCTAGGTCAACAGAAGATCATTGAATTAAATCATAGGTATTTGAATTTGAGCATTTAAATGCTATAAAATAATTTAAATGCTCAAATAATTCTGGAAATAAGTGTGGGCTGTTGGAAATAATCTAAATAGAGCCCCTGATTATTTTCAGGATTTTTAAAGATGTCTAGGTATTTTTAATAAAGCCCAACAGTTGCTGAAAAAAATAGAAAAGTAAACAAATAAGAAAAAGAGAGAGAGGGAAACCCACCTGGGCCTCACCTGTGCTGGCCCAGCCCACCTGGCTCGGCCCAGTCGACTGGCCTTTCCAGTCGTCCTCCTCCTCCCGCCAGGAGGACGAGGAGCGCATGGCCGGCGCCCGCAGCCACACGCCAGCCACCTCCTGCTTCTGCCGACGCCCTGGAGGCGTCTAGGGGTGCCACGCCGACCCCCATGTCCCCCTCTCTCCCTCCCTCACTCTCCCCATGATCCTCTCCCTCCTCTGGCTCTCCTCTTGCATGCACCGAGAGCCATTGTCACCTCCGTACGCCGTTGCCGCGCCCACCGCCACTGCCTCGCCTCTCCGACAAGCCCATTAGCTCCGTGCTGCCGTCCTCGACCTCTCCGTCGACCCTCATAAGCTCGGACGACCCCAAGACGACGGGGTGACCTTCTTCCCTGTCTACAGCCGCCGGATGCCATCGTTCGATTCACCGGCCTCAAGTCCTCCCCGAGCTCACTAGCCTGCTCCACGAGTTCCTTGTGAGCCCATCTTTCCTCCACCCCTCTCCCCGCGCTCGCCCGCGTCCTCCAACCCTCTCTGCCATCGAGGCCGAGAGCTCGGCCCCGCCGGCCATGTCGCCACCGTGGCCACAGGCGTGTAAGCTCGAATCCGAGAACGCCTTCATCTTCCAAGCGCTCCCAGGAGCCTAACGCACCACTCCCCGTGCCTCGCCGTGCCCCGTGGCGTCGGGTTCATCCAAGCCCGAACTACGGCGACCGCCAAGGTCGTTGCCGGCGTCGATCCAAGCCTCCCCGAGCTCCACTTTCTCCACCAAACGACGCGGCTCGCTCCCCGCGTCACATAGCTGCTCTCCGCCGTCGATTTGGTCGCCAGAGACGCAAACCCGAGCCCCTCGCCGCGTCTGTCATCGCCGGCGTCAAGCCGCCAGTGAGTTTGACTCAGTTTGACCCATGTGTGGGCCCAGGTAGACCCCCCTAGGTCTATGACAGGTGGGGCCGGTCTGCTAATCAATTTATTATTAGTTTTAACTAATTCTAATTAGTTTAGACACTCACATGTGGGCCCAGGCCCCACTGGCAGCTAATTAGTGTTAATCTAATTCTGTTAACTAGTTGTGACACTGACAGAGAGGGCCCACCAGTCAGGTTTGACTTGGCCGACCCAGTTGACCGCTGACGTCACACCTATGTCATGCTGACGCATTAATTCAAGTACTGGAATTATTCTTTAATATGATATTCCAGAAAATAGTCAAAACTTCTAAAAATCATAGAAAATCAACCATATCTCCAAATGCAAAGATTTATATATGAAAAATGATCAGAAAAATTCAATCTATCCATATGTAATGGTTTCATGCATGACAAAACAAGTTAACCTTGCTGTTTAAGAAGAATAAGGTAATGCACTAATAAGGCCGTGTTTAATGAGCTAATATTTGAATCTTTGATTCAAATGAGTTCATCCCTTTCTGTTTTAGCTTGCATTAGGCCAAGACACTTTCATCTTGCCATGTCATAGCATGCATCATATTGTTGCATATTGCCATGTGTTGATTATGTTCGGTGTGAATTTCGTGGTAGGTTCTGCCTCCGAGGATAACCCCGAGTATCTGTCTGAAGGGCAGTACCCTACTACCTCTACAACAAGCAAGCAACCCATTGATCATTCTGATACAAACCCATGTTCTCGCTTCTGGTCTTGTTTACTGCATTAAGACAACGCGATTCAAACTGCTGTGTGCCACAGTAGTTGAACCGTTATCCTCTGCATGACCTGTCATTGCCACAGTAACTAGATGAAACCCACTAGCATGTGTAGGAGTTGATTGAGCCATGTATGTGATTCCTACCTTGCTATGCCTGCTATTCTTAGAGTTGTGTCAGGTCTGGTTCATCTGGGTGATGGGAGAGAGTGAAATGATTGTGTCGGTAACGTGAGGGATGTGTGGAACATGTTTTTGTAAAGGTATCGATGAGAGGCCATGTAGGAGTACATGGTGGGTTGTTTCATTGAGGCCATCCCTAAGAACTGAGATCTGTATGTGTGATTTAAGATTCAGCTACTACCATGCATTGGGATCCTTAATTGGCCCTCTCGGCTTCTTAAATACCCTAGTATTCTGTCCATGAGTTGCAAATAGTTTCTGGTGTTTGTAGGTTATGTGTCGGCGGCCGTGCGTAGCGTTGACCCTAGGGGTGGGCTATGTTGCGGTAGATACACCATGGCACGGTGTACCGAGTCACCCGTTTGGTGTCTCGAGAACCCTGTTCACTTTGTTCGGGGCCGTAAACGGAAACCTCGGCCGGACTCCCTGCGAATGGAACATGGATAGGCGATAAACCTGGACTAGAGACTTAAGTGTTTAGGTAGGCTGTGGCCGACACCCTCGCTGGGCTTCCGCTTGAAGGTTGCCGAGTACATGTCGTGTAAACGGCGGTAAGTGGTGAAAGCGTGTATGAAGAAGTACACCCCTGCAGGGTATAAAACTATTCGAATAGCCGCGTCCGCGGTAAAGGACTACTTGGTTGCCTATACAGTTCATAGACAAGTTAATGGATACTACTAAAAGACTCAAGATAAGTGTGAGTACCGAGGGTGGCCCTCTCGTAGTATGACGAGGGAGGATCCCCGGTGGAGTATTGTGTTGGTGAGTGGTAGACTCGTGTGCGAAAACTATTTTACTAGTGAAGTTCCGTAGGATAGCTTAGCCAAGAGTTAAAGCTGGCTTGCTGCAAAAACCCCACCACCTTCTTGAGAATGAGCATGTATATTAGGTTCTGATGTAAGACTTGCTGAGTACCTTGTACTCATGTTTGCTTATTTATTGTTTTCAGATGACAACACCGCCCCCTTCGATGGGTTTTATGTAGACCTTGTTGTTGACGAGTGACTAGCCACCAAGGTGGTGATCCTGGCCATCGAGGGCCCTATGTAGATAGACAGGCTTCGAGAAGCCTTCTTTCTTTCTAGTGTCTGTACTCAGACTAGCTGCTTCCGCTTGTGCTTGTATGATTGTATGACTTGAGTGTCGGGTCATGTGACCCCTATCTGTATGGACATGTTATGTATGGCTCTTTGGAGCCTTTAAATAAAGTACTTGAGTTGTACAGTTTTGTTGTGATGCCATGTTGTATGTACTCATGTCGGGCATATTGTGTGTATGATTGAAATGCTTGGTATGAGTGGGATCCGACAATCTAGTTGTTTATCCTTGGCAGCCTTTCTTATGTGGAAATGTAGTCTAGTGTTCCTCGAGCCATAGTAGTCCGCTACAGCCCGGTTCACCGGAGTCCTGCTAGCCCAGCACTACTGCTCAAGACACTTGACTGGACGGCATGTGATTCACGTCGTTCGTATGTCTGTCCCTTCAGGGAAATGTCACGCGGTGACATCTGGAGTCCTGCCTAGCCTGCTACAGCCTGGGTTCCTGGAGTCCTGTTAGCCCAGTGCTACAGCCCGGATTCACACGCTGCTGACCGACATGCTCGATGTGATTTATGTATGCCTGTCCCCATAGGTTAGTGCCGCTTTGGGTTCACGACTAGCCATGTCGGCCCGGGTTCTCTGTCATATGGATGCTAGCGACACTATCATATACGTGAGACAAAAGGCGCAAACGGTCCCGGGCCATGGTAAGGCGACACCCGTGGGAATACCGTGCGTGAGGCCGCAAAGTGATATGATGTGTTACCGGCTAAATCGATGTGACTTGGAATCGGGGTCCTGACAAATTTCTCCGTGTCAACCCACAGGGTGGATTTTCTATGTACAATCCCCCAAGTTGGGTAAGTGGACACTTTTACTTGCCCATCCGTTTTAAATTCCCATCGTTAAATATTCAGTCTAACGACTTCAACGCAGGAACTGCGCCATGCTATTAAAGAAATAAACATCCCTCCTCCACAACCTGAGGATCCGGGATGGTCCCTCGACCCGGCCTCTCAAGAGTATCCGGACTTGAGGGAGTCCTGGATTAGGGGGTGTCCGGATAGCCGGACTATACCTTCGGCCGGACTCCTGGACAATGAAGATACAAGATTGAAGACTTCGTCCCGTGTCCGGAAGGGACTTTCCTTGGCGTGGAAGGCAAGCTTGGCGACACGGATATGTTGATCTCCTACCATTGTAACCGACTCTGTGTAACCCTAGCCCTCTCCGGTGTCTATATAAACCGGAGGGTTTTAATCCGTAGGACAAACAACAATCATACCATAGGCTAGCTTCTAGGGTTTAGCCTCCTTGATCTCGTGGTAGATCTACTCTTGTACTACCCATATCATCAATATTAATCAAGCAGGAGTAGGGTTTTACCTCCATCGAGAGGGCCCGAACCTGGGTAAAAAGATCATGTCCCTTGTCTCCTGTTACCATCCGCCTAGACGCACAGTTCGGGACCCCCTACCCGAGATCCGCCGGTTTTGACACCGACATTGGTGCTTCCATTGAGAGTTCCTTTGTGTCCTCACTTTTAGGCCCGATGGCTCCTCTGATCATCAACGACGATGCGATCCAGGGTGAGACTTTTCTTCCCGGACAGATCTTCGTATTTGGCGGCTTCGCACTGTGGGCCAATTCGCTTGGCCATCTGGAGCAGATCTAAAGCTATGCCCCTGGCCATCAGGTCAGATTTGGAAGTTTGAGCTACACGGCCGACCTCCGCGGAGACTTGATCTTCGACGGATTCGAGCCGCAGCCGAGCGCGCCGCACTGTCACGATGGGCATGATCTAGCTTTGCCGTCGAACAGTGCCTTGGAGGCCGCACCCGCATCAGCGCCGACCATTAATTCGGAGCCAACTGCGCCAATCGAGGATTGGTGGTTGGACACCGCCTCGAGGGCTGCAATCTCTACGGCGATCGAGCCGAACACCAGCCCTATTCTCTGCAAAGCCCATGACTCCAAGGAGCCAGACTCCTCTCCAGACTCCGAGCCGTCCATGCCCCTACCGATCGAACCCGATTGGGCACCGATCATGGAGTTCACCGCCGCGGACATCTTTCAGCACTCGCCCTTCGGCGATATTCTGAATTCACTAAAGTCTCTCTCTTTATCAGGAGAGCCCTGGCCGGACTATGGTCAGCAAGGTTGGGATGTGGATGATGAAGAAATTCAAAGCCCATCCACCACCCACTTCGTAGCCACTGTCGATAATTTAAACAACATGCTCGACTTTGACTCCGAAGACATTGACGGTATGGACGACAATGTAGGAGATGAACATGAACCAACGCCTATAAGGCACTGGACAGCCACCTCATCTCATGATGTATACATGGTGGACACACCCAAAGGAAGCGACGAAGAGGAACACAGGGATGCAACGAGGGATCGTTCACTCGAAAAGCAATCAAAGCGGCGATGTAAGCGCCGCTCCAAGCCCCGCCTCGACAGAGACAGCAGCCATACAGACCCAGCCATAGAGCAGGACGAGCCGGCTGACGACGAACATGCCTTCGAGCAACCGCCCGAACAGGGTAACTTGGATAAACAAACCGAACACCCCGTCCCCGGCGAAAACAACAGTCCGGACAACCTTACGCCGGATAGGCTCATGGAGTAGAAGAACCTCCACAAAAGGCTCATCACCACTGCGCGTAGCTTGAAAAAGCAGAAGCGGAGGCTCAAAACTGCGGAAGATGCACTCAGAATCAGATGGAGCAAAGTACGCAACACCGCAGACAAATATGGTGGCAGTCGCCACACACAAAGCTATCCAAAGCGAAAGCTACTGCCTGAATTTGACGAGGAGGCCTTAGAGCCACCCGGTCGGATAGACGACCGCATGGCCAGCATGGAGCGGCAAGCAGCGCCGCACAAAAGCCAGCACGCAATTCACCAAAGGATCCGCAACAAAAAGATGGCCCAGCCAGATCTATCTTCTGGCTAAGAATGCAAGCTCTAGTAAGCAATGCAACACAACAAATATATGAACATCACGGCACACCCAAATACAGGGGTGCCGCACACCCCCTATGTTTCACCAACGAGGTGCTGGACCATGAATTTCCAGCGGGATTCAAGCCTGTAACACATAGAGGCGTACGACGGAACAATAGACTCTGGGGTCTGGATCGAGGATTATATCCTCCACATACACATGGCCAGAGGAGATGACCTCCACGCCATAAAATACTTACCCCTCAACCCGAAAACCTTTCCGAAAACACCATTTGAAGTTGGGAAGAGCTTGAGGATGCTTTTCGGGCAAATTTTCAAGGGACCTATGTCCGCCCTCCAGATGCAGACGATCTCAGTCACATAACTCAACAACCCAGAGAGTCATCCCGGAAATTCTGGAACATATTTATTACTAAAAAGAATCAAATAGTCGACTCTCCGGACGCCGAATCCCTAGCAGCTTTTAAGCATAACGTTCGAGACGAATGGCTCGCCAGACACCTTAGCCAAGAAAAGCCAAGAACAATGGCCGCATTAACAAGCCTCATGACCAGCTTTTGCACAGGAGAGGACAGCTGGTTGGCAAGATGTAGCACCAGCGACCCAAGTACATCTGAAGTTAGGGATGGAAACTGAAAACCCCGACGCAGGAAGGACCAGCGCCGGAATAAGGGAAACAGCACAAAGAGCACGGCGGTTAATGCCAGATTCAAAAGCTCGCGGCAGAATCAGAGAAAGCCGCCCCTCAAGGATAACAGGGACGAGCTATCCAACTTAAACAAAATCTTGGACAAGATATGTCAAATACACAATACTCCGGGGAAGCCTGTGAACCATACCCATAGAGATTGTTGGGTTTTCAAGCAATCCGGCAAACTCAATGCCGAACACAATGGTCTCGACACACCTAGTGCGGACGACGATGAACCCCACAAGCAGAGCACCAAGAAACAAAAGGTTTTCCCACAAGAAGTCAAAACAGTAAACTTACTTCACATGACGAACAGAATGGCGCCAACAGAGATACGCGCCATACGGCCTATCCCAAAGGAGTCTCGCCAAATGGTTGTTAAAACCGATCACCTTCGACCATCAGGATTACTCTAGAAGTTTCCGGAACACAGGCTGGACTGCCTTGGTATTAGATCCAATAATCGGCGGACTCCACTTTACAAATGTCCTGATGGACGGCGGCAGTGGTCTAAACCTATTATAGCAGGAGACAATCCGCAACATGGGGATAGACCCAACAAAAATTTGCCATAGCAAAACCTCCTTTCAAGGGGTAACGCCAGGCCCGAATGCCCGTTGCCTGGGTTCTCTCCGGCTAGAAGTTATGTTCGGCTCCCCCGATAACTTCCATCACGAACAGCTAACTTTCCACATCGCCCCAGTCTCAAATAGCTATCAAGCACTGCTGGGACGCGAAGCTTTCGCCCGCTTTAACGCAATACCGCATTATGCATCTCTTACGCTTAAGATGCCCAGTCCACGAGGCATCATCTCATTAAAGGGAAAACATTGAGTGTTCCTCCCGCGCGGAAGACAGTGCGGCTGCCTTGATAGCCCCACAATAAAGCGGCTTCACCAGCCAAAGCACCTAAACAGGTTGTCAAGACCACGGACACGGCTAAACGAGTCCGGCATAAACATACAATTGATAAAGGCTCAATAGCCATATACCCCTGTACTAGGGGCTCCACGCATATAAAGCAAGAGACAATAAAGCTCAATTTTACCCATTTCGATTTATACTTTGTTTATTTAGTATAACTCATGTTCGACACGATCTTTCTTCAACTAAGTTCCTCTCTTTTACAGACGAACACCGTGCTACGCCCGTCCAGGATACAGCACAATGGAGATACAGGCGCAGACTTGCAGCAGGGACCCGTTCCAAGGATTCTTTTCAGATTAAGACCCTGTGTAAACCTTTTTTACTGTCTCTTGTTGATACACATCCCCTGATTTCTTGGTATAACCAAGGAGGAGGCTGGCGTTTTGGCATGTGGCCACGTCAGAGTTTTGCACGTACCTGGACACTACGGGCTTATTACTAAGGGCGTTATCTAGTCCGCCCTCATAAAGACCGAATACCTTAGGGAGTGTTCAGCGTCGCGAGTTTGGCCTTATATGCATCAGCTCCGAATCATGTCTTTGGTCAAATGTTGGGTTTGCCCGGCTCCTGTGTTTTGCTACCTTACGTTCCGCTCTATCGGCTAAGGCGGCACCAGGAGAACTACTGCGATTGTGCCCCGGTTCGGCCAGGCGAGCACCTCAGCAGAGAAAGCCAAAAACTGACTGTCATGATATAGCGTGAGACTGGTCAACCACTCGATGACTTACCGGAATCTTTAGGATTCCTTCGCATTAACGAAGGGCCGCTTCCCGGCCAGGCACATACGCGCCCCGAGTTCGGGAAAGCGTAGGCGCCACCAGGGGCTATATAAGTAGCCTCACTGTCAAACTCCTATGGCTAAGTGGAAGTGATAAAGCATCATAGTCCGATTGCCTAGTTCGCTGTGCTATCACCTCCTTTGTAGGACCAAGACGTTGGATCAGTGTGAAAATGCGCCTTCTGCGAACACCCCCGCATTATGTGCGTGGGGGCTGAAGTCGACGACTGCCATCTTTCAGATTATATATACATATATGTTAAACGGCCGCACATGAGGTATTATAATACTTGTAGGCACAAGTATAAAAAGCTTCTACAATTTATCAAAATATTGTTTTACAATAATATATGCTATTCGAAAATAGTATCCTTCGAGCACTGCGTCTCTATTAAACGAGTGCCTTGCAGAACTTACTGAAAATAGTGCTCGGCAGGTACTCGGCTTCCATCCGAGTCTGGGGATGCAACAGCGGTGGCCTCCATTTCCGCCTAGTATGTCTTGACACGGGCAAGAGCCATCCGCGCACCCTCTATGCACGCTGACCTCTTCATCGCATTGATATGCAGCGCCGCACCAAGGAACTGCTGCACCAAGTTGAAATAACTTTTCGTCTCTGGCCTCTCTGGCCACAGATGACTCATGACATACTTCATGGCGCGTCCGGACAACCTATTTAGCTCGGCCCATTCGGCCAAATGATCAGCTAATGATAGTGGACGCTCCGGATTGTGGAATTGCGACCAAAAGAGCTTTTCCACTTCGCGATCTTCTTGATCTCGGAAGTGTTCGGCCGCATCTGCGGAACTCACTGCAAATCCAGATAGATGTCCGCCGTACTCCACATCCGGTCTAACAGAGCATGTTTAGGATCACAGAACTTCCTCCGCAGCATAAAGGGCTTTCCAGCCGTGATCTCTCCGGCCTGACGCAGCTCCTCCTTCATAGCTGTCATCACAGAGCAAGCATCCTTGGCATCGGCAACGGCCTTCTCCAGTTCCGTCTGTTCCGCCTGATCTTCTTTTTCAAGAAGCTTGCAACGGTCCGCAGCGCTCTTCAGCTTCACAGCCATCTCGGCCATTTCCTTCTTGCTTCGGCAATGAGCAGCCTGTTCGGCTTTCAGCTCTTCAATTGCCTTTCCGGCAACCACATCACTTTTCCTGGCTTGCTCCTTGGCTCGGGCAAGTTCCGCCCAAAGATTCTCCATCGCAGCAGCACCATTTGCATCAAGCCCACATATTGTAAGAAACTGGCATAAAGCTCCTCTTACCAGGTGCCGCCGGAGTAATTACATGCCTTGTGCCTCGTCAAGCCGCTAGTTCACAAGCGCGATGTCGGCATCTGCCACGTCAAGTTGCCGCTTTAGCTCAGAAAATTCATCAGTCCAGCTGGCCACCCGACACATCACCACATGCGTATGAAGGCGGCATATTAGACCTAGGATTATGATCCTCTGTGCCGTCACTTTTGACAACGCACAGAGTCTCAGGGGCTACTATCTACACAGGGCGCATCTTATTTATGCGCAACTGTCCAAAAAGGGTACATTATTTCGCGTACCTCAAAACCTGTTAGTAAAACTCCTGACGGCCTCGTGCAATCCGCTCTCCGCGGATGAAATCCTCTCAATCACCGTACCCATCAATGCATGGTGCTCCTCTGAGATAGATGCTCATCCTAGCAGATACTTCAGCTCCTCCGACCACGCACCAAACGGTGCCGGACTCGTCCGATGGCCCTTTTCGAAGGCCGGATGCGGAGGGCTTTGGGGGGCCATACGACTACCTTCCGGCCCTGCCGGATTCGGAGAAACCCTCCGTGACGATATCTCAGGGTCGCCCGCCTCGCAAGGCGGTACGTCAAGGGGAGGCGTTCCGCTCTCCATGATCTACGGAAGAAGATCCCCCAAAGACGAGCTCTGCTGAGAAGGGCTAAGGTCCGAGCTACAAGGTAATTTTTCAATTGCTCTTCTCAGATATAACACAAGGATTTCTCTCATTTCTTAAAAAGAAAAAACTCCTCTCTACTTACGGCTTGGTGGAGGCCTGATCCCCTTGAGGGCATAATTCGGCCGAAGTATCCCCCGGCGTAGGACCCACTGACGAAGATTTCTTCCCCCGCTTTGAGGCCATTGTCTCCGGGTCGTCAGAGGCGGTCCTCTTCTTCCCCTGAGGAGAGGAATTTTCGATTCCTCCCTTCCGGACAACCTCCTTCGAGGAGGCTGTAGCTTCCTTGTCCCTTCCTCGCTTTCCTTCGAAGACACAACCTCCAACATCCTGACTAGCACGGGACCCGGCGTGGTCTCGGGGAGGGGGGCCGGACACCTTTTTAGCTTTGCTTTCGCTATCTACTCCTGTTTAAAGGACAACTCTTTTAGGGGCAATTTTATGATAAATATATGGATAGCGAGTCCGGGCACAAGGCTACTTACTTGAGTATCCGGGCGATTGCAGCTCAGGCCTGCGTCCTCGGTCAAGTCCAGACACATTGCTTGTGATCCGAAGAACAATTTGTACATCTCCACAGGCGTTGCGCCCATGAAATGCTGGAGAGCTCATGGTCCATCCGGATTGAACTCCCACAGGCGAAGGGGGCAAAGTTTGCCGGGCAAGGCTCGGCGGATCAACATGACCTACGTCACCACGACCAGGATAATGTCTCTTTCTAAGAGATCTCGAATGCGGCCCTACAACAAGGGCACATCCTTGGATGGCCCCCAGTCCAGTCCTTTATTGACCCATGACACCAGCTGTGGTGGGGGACCCGAGCGAAAGGCAGGTGGCGCCACCCACTTGGTGCCCCCGGGAATGGTGATGTAAAACGACTCTCGTTGCCATAAGCTGGACTACTCTTGAAAAGAGCCCTCGGGCCATGGAGCACCAACATTCTTGCTTATAAAAGCACCTCCGCACTCCGCGTGCCGTCCCTCGATCATCTTCGGCTCTACTTTGAAGGTCTTGAGCCATAGTCTGAAGTGAGGAGTAATACGGAGGAAGGCTTCACACACGACGATGAATGAGGAAATATGGAGGATGGACTCGGGAGCTAAGTCGTGAAATTCCAGCCCATAATAAAACATGAGCCCCCTCATGAAGGGATCCGTCGGGAAGCCTAGCCCCCCTAAGGAAGTGAGACATGAACACCACACTCTCACCAGGCTTGGGAGTGGGAATGACCTGCCCTTGAGCAGGCAGCCTATGCCAGATTTCGCCGGTCAAGAACCTCGCCTCTCTCAACTTCAGCACGTCCTCCTCTGTGACGGAGGAGGGCATCCATTGGCCTCGAAGGTCGGAACCGGACATTGTCGAAGGTCCGAAGCGCCTGAAATCTGGAGCCTTGGGTGTTGGAACTCGAGGCGAAGGGCGAACTCGTTTGAGATTGAAAGAAAGGAGTAAGGCCTTGGTCTCTTTATAAGAGGTTGAATACCAAGGGCCCTCCCCGTGACCGTTTGGGACTCGCCTTTGATCGAGAAAACATACCAATGGGTACGACTGGGTTACCCACGCCCGTATTGATGAGAATCCCAGAATAAGGGGACACGATCTCTGCTTTGACAAGACGTGCCAAGGAAACCGCCTTGCTAAACTCGCTGAGGTGGGACAGTAAAATGATTCGAATAAAGATTTGGCCGTGGTGTGATGTCACACTACGGAATAAGTCAACAGATTAGATTTGTGTAAATATTATTCTCTCTATGGAAATATGTGGAAACTTATTTTGCAGAGCCGGACACTACCTTTGTGTTCAAAATCTTATATGAAGTACTTGGAGGAGGAACCCGCCTTGCAATGCCGAAGACAATCTGTGCGCCGGACTCGTCGACATTGAAGCTTGGTTCAGGGGCTACTTAGGGAGTCCTAGATTAGGGGGTGTCCGGATAGCCGGACTATACCTTCGGCCGGACTCCTGGACTATGAAGATACAAGATTGAAGACTTCGTCCCGTGTCCGGAAGGGACTTTCCTTGGCGTGGAAAGCAAGCTTGGCGATACGGATATGTAGATCTCCTACCATTGTAACCGACTCTGTGTAACCCTAGCCCTCTCCGGTGTCTATATAAACCGGAGGGTTTTAGTCTGTAGGACGAACAACAATCATACGATAGGCTAGCTTCTAGGGTTTAGCCTCCTTGATCTCGTGGTAGATCTACTCTTGTACTATCCATATCATCAATATTAATCAAGCAGGAGTAGGCTTTTACATCCATCGAGAGGGCCCGAACCGGGGTAAAAACATCGTGTCCCTTGTCTCCTATTACCATCCGCCTAGACACACAGTTAGAGACCCCCTACCCGAGATCCTCTGGATTTGACACCGACAGGACTTATCTGTGGAGCTGATTGATGGGGTGTTTCATCAATTGAGCAAGGACAATGCCTTGGTGGCCATTCCGGCCGATTACCCAGGGCTACTCCCAGCCTCGCAGGTAACTGAGACCGAAGTCCCAACACTTTGAAAAGGGATCTATCCTCGTGTGTTTTCGATTGCCGTATGACAACCGTGTTTTGCAGGGGAGGTCCTTGAGATGGGAGGCCGAGCCTACAACGACTAGCCAACGAGGGGCGGCAAGGCCCCGCGGGCTGAAAAGAAGTGCGGTCCGGACTGAGACGCCGGTGCAAAGGTATAGCGCACCATCCTATTCCCAGGTGTTATTCCTTCAAGGAATATTAATGCTCGTGCTCTCTTCAGGACGAAGAGACCTCGCCGGACTATATCCAGAGAGGGTGCCAATCGCACCTCCACCAGCTAGGCTCCAAAGCCTGGTCCGGAAGTGGAGGCGAACACAAGGCGCGCACTGGACGCTCCTCCGACAGAGGATGTGGACAGGCTGTCTGCCACCAATTCCGAGGTGGAGAGTGCCATGAACCAGAGGCGTCGCCGGACAGTTCTTCGTGACGCTTGTTTCCCCCAAGAGGCATTAGATGCCTTCAATTCGGGAGATGCGTACCTCCGTGCCGCTCAACATGGTCTATCCAGAGCCATGGAGCATTATGTAAAAGACATACGGGTAAGAAAATTTTGGTAATTATATATATACCAGTAGCCCCCGAGACTTGAAACAGTTAGAATAACTGATTTAAGGATCATTTGTTATCCAGGTTCTTACAAAAAAGAATACCCTACTGTACCAGGTGCTGGAAGAGTGCAAAGCGCAACTTGAGGCTACACTAGCCGCGGTAGGGGAGCCCAAGGAGACCCCCTCTGGTAATATACGCTTCGAAAGATAAGTATTTTGCGAAGTGCGGCGTGGGTGCAAAGCTGACAAATGAAATTGCAGATGGTGCCGGATTAAATTCGGAAGAGCAACAACTCCTACGCCAGCTGAAGGCTGGTGAGAGCATGCTGACAAAGGTGAGGCGGGAGAAGAACGATCTCCAAGATGCCAACACCAAGCTGGGCGTTGAACTGAAGGATATTCGTGCCCAGCTGTTGGACTCTGTTAAGGAGAATCAACGGCTTCGACGTGGCATATTTAGTAAGTGCTTAAACGAACATTGAAAAAAGGGTTCGGCGAGGAAGTCGACTAATAGAATAATGTCTGTAGGTATGCTAACAGGTCGTCCTGCAGAGGAAATGCCCGGTTCTATGTGTGACCTTCTTCCCGAGCTCTCACAACTGCACGAGCGAGTTCGGCAGGTGATGCAAGGCGTCGCCCAGGCCTTATGGCCATCCGTCTCCATGCCCGAAGGCCTTGGAGATCTTGTAGAGAAGATGAAGGGAGCGCGGCAGCGCTTCCGATTGTGGAAGATGTCGGCCTGCCGTCAAGGCGCCACGGAGGCCTGGGCCATGGTGAAGACGCGGTACACGAAGGCTGACCCAAACCACATGGCCGAGGCCGGACCCGTGGGGCCTGATGGGAAGGAGATCCTTGTGAGCTTAGTATACGGCCAAGTAGAATTGGCCACAAAGTATTCCCAATAGGACTGTAAACTAGACAGCCTGTTAGATGGTATTGAAGAGGAATACAATCAGTTAGGTTGACTATGTAATTTTAATTGACATGTGTAATGCCTTCTAGCCGGATTGTAGATCGTTTGTCATGGCCGACCTTTTCTCTTCAACCTCGGGACCTGACGGTCCGGAGTGTGTACGAATACCCTCGCGGTTATATAAGAACCGGGGTATGTGTTGAGACCAGGCGTAGGGGTCATTAGTGCTTGAACAGACAAGTGCCCAACTAGTTATGTTATATTACATGGTTAGTAAGAAACATCTTCCAGGGAGAATAGTTCCGTTAGGGGTTCCTTTCCCTGGGAGGCATGCCCTAAAGTGCATGTCCATTTTGCGAAAAGAGACGCAGGAAAAACATTTGGGGCGTATAGGTAAATAAGTGAAAAAAAGAACATCTTTAGTTCACCGACCGAATATTCCCTTAAGAAAGCTAGCTTTCGGCTTCATCTAGTCTGAGGTACACATCCGGCTGACCCGGCAGTAACAATCGCAGAGGTGCTCCCTTTACCACCTAGCCGAACAATCGGGAACGTAGGGGTAAGCACAAGAGCCAGGCAACCCAGCTTGGCCAAAACTTAAGTCATATCGATGCATATAATGGTGAATAGAAGGTACATGCGGAAGTGTGACACATGTGTTGGGCATGAAGCCCGTATAAATAAGCTTCTATTTAAAGAAGCCCCCAAGTTTAATGAGCGCGGATAGCGCGTCACTTTATGAGCCTTTATAGGCTATAAGAGTGAGGGAGGGGAGAAGGAGAGAAATGTAAGACAGAAAGTATATAAAAAATGGACAGAGGAAGGAGACCAACACAGAGTCCGGCGCTAGGCATAGAATCTTCGGAGACGGGCTGCGTTCCATGGGTTCGGCTCGAGTCGGTTATCCTATGCATCTCGCAGGCGGTACGCTCCACCAGTCAGGACTTGGTCAATTATGAAGGGACCTTCCCACTTGGGCTTGAATTTGTCCTTTTTCTTGTCCGGCAGGCGTAGAACTAATTCGCCAACGTTGTAATTTTTGGCCCGTACTTCTGTGCTTTGTATCTTCGAGCTTGCTGTTGATAGAATGCGGAACGGGCTTTTGCCACGTCATGCTCTTCCTCCAAGGTGTCCAAACTGTCCAGCCGATCGAGCTCGGCTTCTCTTTCTTCGTACATGCGCACTCGAGGTGAGTCATAAATTATGTCGCAGGGCAAAACTGCCTCTACGTCGTACACCATGAAGAATGGTGCGTATCCGGTGGTGTGAATCAGCATGGTCCACAGCCCCCAGAGTACGGAGTCGAGCTCCTTTGCCCAATGCGTATTAGATTCCTTAAGGGACTTCACTAATCTGGGTTTGATGCCGCTCATGATAAGACCATTTGCATGTTCGACCTGGCCGTTAGTTTGTGGGTGATAGACGGAAGCATAATCGAGCTTGATGCCCATGTTTTTGCACCAGGCTTTTACCTCGTCGGTCGTAAAGTTCGTGTCGTTATCAGTGATGATGTTGTGGGGGACGCCGTAATGGTGTACAACCCCGGATATAAAGTCTATCACCGGTCCGGATTCAACCGTCTTAACAGGCTTGGCTTCTATCCATTTGTTGAACTTATCCACCATGACCAGTAAGTTTTTTTTCTTGTGGGTTCCGCCTTTAAGGGGTCCAACCATGTCAAGCCCCCAGACAGCGAAGGGCCAAGTGATGGGGATAGTTTGGAGGGCGATGGGTGGCATATGGCTTTGGTTTGCAAAAAGCTGGCAACCGACACATCGTTGGACTAAGTCTTGGGCGTTTTCCCGGGCCGTCGGCCAATAAAAGCCTGTATGGACGGCCTTGCTTACAAGGGACCGAGCTACAGCGTGATGACCGCCGAGTCCAGCATGAATTTCAGCCAGGAGGTTCTGCCCTTCCTCTTCGGAGATGCACCTTTGAAGGACTCCGGTAGTGCTTCTCTTATAAAGCTCTCCCTCATGGACTTTATAGGCTTTAGATCGCCGCGCTATGCAGCGTGCCTCATTTTGGTCCTCGGGGAGTTCCTGCCTAGTAAGGTAGGCAAGGAATGGTTCTGTCCACGGGGCGATGACGGCCATTATTACGTGGGCTGAAGGTGTTATTTCATTGGCAAAGCCTCCAATTATGTCAGAGTGTTCGGTGTTGGGTAGTGCGGTTGGGTCCGGGCTGTTATTGCCGGGTTCCCCTTCCCATACTATGGATGGCTTGAATAGCCTTTCCAAGAAGATGTTGGGGGGGACTACATCGCGTTTTGCGCCGATGCGTGCCAGGACATCTGCCGCCTGATTATTTTCCTGGGCTATATGGTGAAATTCGAGCCCTTCGAACCGAGATGACATTTTTAGGACGGCGTTGCGATAAGCTGCCATTTTTGGATCCTTGGCATCAAAGTCTCCATTTATTTGGGATATTGCGAGGTTTGACTCCCCATGCACCTCTAGGCATTGAATGCCCATGGATACTGCCATCCGGAGACCATGTAAAAGGGCCTCATATTCGGCTGCATTGTTGGACTCTGTGTACATTATCTGGAGTACGTATTGAACTGTGTCTCCTGTGGGAGATGTCAAAATGACGCCAACCCCTAGACCGGCCAACATTTTGGAGCCGTTGAAGTGCATGACCCAGTTTGAATATGTGATGTACTCTTCAGGGAGTTCGGCCTCCGTCCATTCTACGACGAAGTCATCCAAAACTTGCGACTTGATAGCTCGCCGTGGCATGTAAGTTATGTCGAACGGGAGGAGCTCAATGGCCCATTTTGCAATCCGGCCTGTCGCGTCGCGTTTGTTTATAATATCGTTAAGTGGCACTTCCGAGGCTACTGTTATTGAACACTCTTGAAACTAGTGTCGCAGCTTCCGGGATGCCATAAATACCGCGTAGGCAATCTTTTGATAATGCAGGTACCATGACTTGCACGGAGTAAGGACAGTGGACACATAGTAGAACGACTTTTGAAGGGGGAATTTGTGTCCGTCCGTTTCTCATTCGACGACAAGCACTGCGCTTACGACCTGATGGGTTGCTGCAATGTACAATAACATTGGTTCGCCAATGTTTGGCGCGGCCAGGACTGGGTTTGTTGCCAAGATGGCTTTTATTTCATCGAGTCCGGCCGTGTCTCCATCCATCCACTCGAAGTTTTCGGTGCACCGAAGGAGGCGGTAAAGTGGTAGGGCCTTTTCTCCCAAGCAGGAGATAAAGCGGCTTAGATTGCCACGCATCCAGTTAATTTTTTATTTGTTTGAGGTCCTTCGGGATATCCAATTGTGACAGAGCTCGGATCTTGGCTGGATTTGCTTCAATTCCTCTACCGGATACAATGAAGCCCAAAATCATTCCGGCTGGAACGCCGAAAACAAATTTTTCCGGGTTGAGCTTGATGTCGTATGTTCAGAGGTTATCGAATGTTAGCCTCAAGTCGTCTACTAGAGATTCGACATGTCTTGTTTTAACGACCACATCATCTACGTATGCCTCCACTGTTTTGCCGATCTGGTTTGCCAGACATGTCTGAATCATACGCTGATATGTTGCGCCGGTGTTTTTGAGCCCGAAGGGCATTGTGTTGAAGCAGAATGGGCCGTATGGTGTGATGAATACCGTTGCGGCTTGGTCTGACTCTGCCATCTTTATTTGATGGTAGCCGGAGTATGCGTCGAGGAAACACAATGAATCGTGTCCTGCGGTAGCATCGATAATTTGATCGATGCGGGGGAGGGGGAAGGGATCCTTTGGGCAAGCCTTGTTAAGGTCTTTAAAATCAACACACAGGCGCCAGGATTTGTCCTTCTTTGGTACCATCACCAGGTTTGCTAGCCAGTCCAGATGTTTTATATCTTTGATGAATCCAGCCTCCAATAGCTTGGCTAGTTCCTCTCCCATGGCATGTCTCTTAGTTTCAGAAAAACACCAAAGAGCCTGTTTGACTGGCTTGAATCCTTTTAGGATATTTAAGCTGTGTTCGGCCAGCCTGCGTGGGATTCCTGGCATGTCTGAAGGGTGCCAGGCGAAAATGTCCCAGTTCTCTCATAGGTACTCTCGAAGTGCGGTGTCTACATCAGGGTTTAACTGTGCCCCGATGGAAGCTGTTTTATTGGGGTCCATTGGATGGACCTAGAATTTGACTATTTCGTCCGCCGGTTTAAAGGAGGTGGACTTGGGTCTTTTGTGGAGTATCACATTGTCCCTATTCACTATGGAGCGCAGCGCAGTCAGTTCCTCGGCCGCTAGGGCTTCGGATAGCGCCTCGAGGGGCAGTGCGGCTGTCTTGTTTTCGGCGCGGAGTGCTATGTCCGGATCACTAGCGATAGTGATGATTCCGTTACGCCCGGGCATCTTGAGCTTCATGTACCCCGTAATGGGGTATTGCTTGGAAGATTGTAAACGCTTCCCGCCCTAGCAGGGCGTGATATCCGCTACTGAACGAGGCCACTTGGAACATGACCTCTTCGGACATGTAATTATCTGGCATGCCAAACACCACATCTAGTGTGATTTTTCCTGTACAGCGCGCTTCCCGACTGGGGATTATTCCTCTAAAGGTTGTGCTGCTTCGCTCAATGCGGTTCCAGTCTATTTCCATTTTTTGAAGGGTTTCCTCATAAATGAGGTTCAATCTGCTGCCGCCATCCATGAGTACCTTGGTAAGACGAAAGCCGTCCACTATTGGACTGAGGACCAATGCGGCTGGTGCTCGGGCTGTTCAGAATTTAGGTTCATCACTAGCGTTAAAAGTAATAGCTGTGTCACTCCATGGGTTTATTGGTGCTACTTGGTAGACTTCGGCAAGGCTGTGGAGTGTTCTTTTTCCCATAGATGCGAAAGTCTTGAAGATTGTTAATACCGTACTGGTGTCTCTGGGGTGGTTTTCTATGGCTTCTGGAATTAGAAGATCTTCGCCAATTTTTGCCACCTGCTGGAGTATCCAACATGCTCTAAGGCTGTGTGTTTTACAGGGTCCATTAAGCCATCCTTCCAGTACGGTTCCGTGCCCTGTAGAGGGATTTTGGTTTTTGGTATTGAACCTGGGTGTCTGGCGATGATGCACCCTTTTATTTCGGACTGGGTTCGTATTCAGGGTCGGATTGTCCCAAAATTTTATTTCGGTTTTCCAGGTGCTTTCCATCGCACAGTACTTTCGTACTATGGATGCCAAGTCAGCGAATCGTGTAATATCACAGTGACTTATGGCATTGAGGATTCCCCTGTCCGTGCAACTATTGCAGAAGAATGAAATTGCGTCTTCCTCGCGGCAGTCCTTTATCTTGTTCATAACCAGGAGGAATCGAGCCCAGTAATGATGTACTATTTCTTCGGGATCTTGCCTAATTTGGGATAGATTGCTTATGTGCGGGTCGGTGGGTGGAATCAAATCTGAAACCTTACCCAATCTGAGACCCAGAGGCCAAGGAGTTCTCGAACTCGGAAGTTTGGATTCTTGGATGCTGTCCTATGAATATAGCCCGTCGCCTGACTTTAAGTTCAAGTCTTGAGTGATGTCCTCCCCTCCGCGGGTATCCGGCTTGGAGGGATCGGGAATCCGGACATAGCTAGTCCTTAAGATAGATGAAGGGTCGCCGCACTGTCCCTTTACCACGGCAACATGATGGGTGACCTGGGGAGAGTTAATCTCTCTCATATCGGGTTTAGGCCCAATCTGACCGTAATCTGTAGCGACTCCCAGGGCGGCAATGCGATCCAAGAGCTCGTTTAGGTAAGAGAGCTCCATTGGATCTAGCTGCTTGGCGAATTACGAGCTGACGTGAAGATTGCTTTCGATGGCCTGAGAGGTCATCATCGACGCAACAGCCAAACAGGCGGTCATAAGGAAACCACCTAGCCGGAGAGTTTGGCCGACAGCCAAAGCTCCCTTAGCAATGGTACCGTCTTTAAAGACAGGATGAGGCATCCTTTTTGATGGCGAGGGCACAGAGGAACTCTCAATGAAAGAACCAATGTCGGTGTCAAAACCGGCAGATCTCGGGTAGGGGGTCCCGAACTGTGCGTCTAGGCGGATGGTAACAGGAGACAAGGGACACGATGTTTTTACCCAGGTTCGGGCCCTCTCGATGGAGGTAAAACCCTACTCCTGCTTGATTAATATTGATGATATGGGTAGTACGAGAGTAGATCTACCACGAGATCAAGGAGGCTAAACCCTAGAAGCTAGCCTATGGTATGATTGTTGTTTCTACGGACTAAAACCCTCTGGTTTATATAGACACCGGAGAGGGCTAGGGTTACACAGAGTCGGTTACAATGGTAGGAGATCTACATATCCGTATCGCCAAGCTTGCCTTCCACGCTAAGGAAAGTCCCTTCCGGACACGGGACGAAGCCTTCAATCTTGTATCTTCATAGTCCAGGAGTCCGGCCGAAGGTATAGTCCGGCTATCTGGACACCCCCTAATCCAGGACTCCCATCAGCCTCCTTCAAGCTCAATCCCATCCTGTTAGTGGTCTTGGTTTTGCCATCATCGCTTGAGAAAGTTAGATAGGAAACTTTCATTATATTTGAGCTAGGTTCCTTATATTTCTCCATTATTGATAACACTTGTGTTGTCATCTTCTCTTCTGCATTACGTTTAAACATGATGAGTAATGGAAATGTGGATCTCATATAGAAATAACTTGCCAAAATTTGCCACACTTCTAGTTAACTAGAAAAAAAACAAGTTCATAACTCTCATAATGGTGGACAGTACATGCCTTGTTCATTATTAAAAGTTCGCAAAATTTTCATTTATGTGTAGCTCACATGTTAACATATTTCATCGTGTAACATTAGACACTTGTGGAAGGCATCCATATGAACATATATATATATATAAAGATATGATTTTTTCAAACTTTGAACTATGGTTTTTGATATGTTTGAAATTAAAGCTCCAAAATGCCTCACTCGCAAAACCTATCAAGAAAACATGAATGGAATTCCTAAATTAGCAATAATAAGTAGCCTTCCAAAAAGTGCTACAATTTTGAGAAAATGTAACCCACTCATATGCACATAAGTGAAATTCCAACCAAAGGCAAGTTTGAACAAGTTCCCCAAAAAGGGAAAACTATATAAAATAATTGTAAAAATAATTCATGTGAGCACATGGTTAGCACGCACGTGCACAATGCAATACAGTACAAACTCATATCACACAAATCATTATAACATTCATACATCAGAACAAGAAATATATAAGTGCCTTTATATCACTCTTTTAGAATATTGGCTCCAGACCCTACTAGTTCCCAGCTAGCAACTTTCCATCAGTTATCATTTTGTCCTTTTCCTCCACCTTGTTTCTAAGCTCGAGTATCATATTGGCAGAGGCAGAGCTCCTCGCATCATATGGGGTCGGACGAGGATTTCTAGTGATGCTCATCTCAAAGACAGGGAATTTCAAACATACTTTGCTAACGTGCATTCCTAAAAGATAGGACATTGACTGGTGAATAAGTGCTTAGAAAACAATATGTGACTATGAATGAGAGAAGATGGCACTAAATCAAATAGCAGTCCTTGGTTATTGCTAGGTGGAGACCTATTCAATTCTCAACAAGTGGATTGCAATGAAGTGAGTAGAGGTGATCTCTTATAGATTGTACAATGTCACGACACATGTCTTCGGTAACCATGGATCGAACTATGATGTTGAATAAACCTAACACCTGAACAGGGCATAGAAAAGTGGTTGAGAGATCTTACCACTTGAAACTTCTTTTTCCCTAGCATGCTAATTAGCATAGTACACCTTGTACGCTAATAGTTCAATGCATGATACTAAGAGGACACTGTCGGAGTTGTGGTGCGACATATGCCAAAGGGTGGCTTATCATGGAGAGGGCCAAGAGTACGTCGCCGTGCTCTAGAGGGAGGAGTGAGCGAGAACACCTAAGACAGCGAATCTTACCCGGGTTTGGGGCTCTCCTAGGAGATAACACGCTTAGTCCTGCTCTGTGGGGTGTCCGCATGATCACTATCTCAACAAGTGTCTACAAGGATGCCCCTTGAAATGTGCGGCTAGAGGAGGAAGATGAGCAACGCTAGCCTCTCCTCCCCTCCCTGGATGCGTGTGTGTATCTACTATGGTTCTGAACCCTTTGCATGGGTGCCCTGGGGGTTTATATAGGCCTACCCCCAAGGGTACAATGGTAATCTGGCCATGTGTGGGACCGGTCCATCAGTGGCTCTGGTGTCCGGCTTCTCCGCTGGCTGCTAGGGCCCGCTGCCTGGTGGGTCCCGCCGACTGCCTTGTACTTGGCCGACAGGCCGCGCCCACTGCTCGTAGGGTCTTGTCGGCTGCTTAGCACTATAGTCGTGCCACTGATGACGCATGCTTTGTTAGAGGAGCGTGGCAACAGTCCTACCGCCTAGCGGGTGCTCACTGTTGCCACATCCCGGCTTTTCTGGTTAATGGCGCACAAATTCCATGGGAGGGGGAGGGCCGCCTTCTAGGTCTCGACCTCCCCCGTGCTGTCCTGTCAGGGCATGCCGCCTTCCGTGCCGTCCTGGGAGGGGTAGGGCCCGCCGCCTGCAGGCCGTAAAGACAGCCTGTCATGGGAGCATGGCTATCTCTGCCACGATGATGTCACGGGCGGCGTGCCAATAGTGCTACACCGGGCGAGGGATGTCCGCCTGGTACGCTGCACTGTGACCACGTTCAGACCTAGATTCGGGGGTGGCAGGCTGCACTGTAGCCATACCCGGTCTCATCGTTGTAATGAGGTGCTGCTATCTCTTGAGCAATGTGTTGCTTTTCCCTTGAAGAGGAAAGGGTGATGAAGCAAAGTAGCGTAAGTATTTCCCTCAGTTTTTGAGAACCAAGGTATCAATCCAGTAGGAGGTCACGCTCAAGTCACACGCACCTACACAAACAAATAAGAACCTCGCAACCAACGCGATAAAGGGGTTGTCAATCCCTTCACAGTCACTTACGAGAGTGAGATCTGATAGATATGATAAGATAATATTTTTGGTATTTTTATGATAAAGATGCAAAGTAAAATAAAAGGCAAAAGAAATAACTAAGTATTGGAAGATTAATATGATGGAAGATAGACCCGGGGGCCATAGGTTTCACTAGTGGCTTCTCTCAAGAGCATAAGTATTACGGTGGGTAACGAATTACTATCAAGCAATTGATAGAATTGAGCATAGTTATGAGAATATATAGGTATGATCATGTATATAGGCATCACGTCCGTGACAAGTAGAACGAAACGAATCTGCATCTACTACTATTACTCCACACATCGACCGCTATCCAGCATGCATCTAGAGTATTAAGTTCATAAGAATAGAGTAATGCTTTAAGGAAGATGACATGATGTAGATGGATAAACTCATGCAATATGATATAAACCCCAGCTTTTTATCCTCGATGGCAACAATACAATACGTGCCTTGCTGGCCCTGCTGTCACTAGGAAAGACACCACAAGATTGAACCCAAAGCTAAGCACTTCTCCCATTGCAAGAAAGATCAATCTAGTAGGCCAAACCAAACATATAATTCGAAGAGACTTGCAAAGATAAACCAATCATACATAAAATAATTCAGAGGTGAATAAAATATTGTTCATAGATAAACTGGATCATAAACCCACAATTCATTGGATCTTGACAAACACACCGCAAAAGAAGATTACATCGAATAGATCTCCAAGAAGATTGAGGAGAACATTGTATTGAGATCCATCTAGCTAATAACTATGGACCCGTAGGTCTGAAATAAACTACTCACACATCACCGGAGAGGCCATGGAGTTGATGTAGAGGCCCTCCCTGATCAATGCCCCCTTCGGTGGAGCTCCAGAAAAGGCCCTAAGATGGGATCTCTTGGGTACAGAAGGTTGCGGCGGTGCAATTAGGTTTTCGTGGTGCTCTTGGAAGTTTGGGGGGTACGTGGATATATATAGGAGGAAAAAATACGTCGGTGGAGCAACGAGGGGCCCACGAGGGTGGAGGGCGCACCCAAGGGGGCTAGGCGTGCCCCCTGCCTCGTGTCTTCTTCCGTTGTTTCTTGACGCATACTCCAAGTCGCCTGGATCATGTTTGTTGAGAAAATCACGTTCTCGAAGGTTTCATTCCGTTTGGACTCCGTTTGATATTCCTTTTCTTCGAAACCCTAAAATAGGCAAAAAAACAACAATTTGGGCTGGCCTCCGGTTAGTAGGTTAGTCCCAAAAATGATATAAAAGTGTAAAATAAAGCCCATTAACATCCAAAATAGAAAATATAATAGCATGGAGCAATCAAAAATTATAGATACGTTGGAGACATATCAAGCATCCCCAAGCTTAATTCCTGCTCGTCCTTGAGTAGGTAAACGTTAAATATTGACATAAAAATAATAAAACTTCAAGCATACTAACTAAGCAATCATGTCTTCTCAAAATAACATGGCCAAAGAAAGTTGTCCCTACAAAATCATATAGTCTGGCTATGCTCTATCTTCACCACACAAAATATTTAAATCATGCACAACCCCGATGACAAGCCAAGCAATTGTTTCATACTTTTCATGTTCTCAAACTTTTTCAATCTCACGCAATATATGAGCGTGAGCCATGGATATAGCACTATATGTGGAATAGAATGGTGGTTGTGGGGAAGACAAAAAGGAGAAGATAGTCTCACATCAACTAGGCGTATCAACGGGCTATGGAGATGCCCATTAATAGATATCAATGTGAGTGAGTAGGTATTGCCATGCAACGGATGCACTAGAGCTATAAGTATATGAAAACTCAACAAAATAAACTAAGTGGGTGTGCATCCAACTTGCTTGCTCATGAAGACCTAGGGCATTTTGAGGACGCCCATTATTGGAATATACAAGCCAAGTTCTATAATGAGAAATTCCCACTAGTATATGAAAGTGATAACATAGGAGACTCTCTACCATGAAGATCATGGTGCTACTTTGAAGCACAAGTGTGGAAAAAGGATAGTAGCATTGTCCATTCTCTCTTTTTCTCTCATTTTTTTATTTGGGCCTTCTTTTTTTTGGCCTATTTTTTTGTCCGGAGTCTCATCCGACTTGTGGGGGAATCATAGTCTCCATCATCCTTTCCTCACTTGAGACAATGCTCTAATAATGATGATCATCACACTTTAATTTCTTACAACTCAAGAATTACAACTCAATACTTAGATCAAAATATGACTCTATGTGAATGCCTCCGGCGGTGTACCAGGATGTGCAATGATGCATGAGTGACATGTATGAAGAATTATGAACGGTGGCTTTGCCACAAATACGATGTCAACTACATGATCATGCAAGCAATATGACGATGATGAAGCGTCTAACAATAACGGAACAATGGAAAGTTGCATGGCAATATATATTGGAATGGCTTTGGTAATGCCATAATAGGTAGGTATGGTTGCTGTTTTGAGAAAGGTATATGGTGGGTGTATCACACCAGCGAAAGTTGCACGACATTAGAGAGGCTAGCAATGGTGGAAGGGTGACAGTGCGTATAATCCATGGACTCAACATTAGTCATAAAGAACTCACATAATTATTGCAAAATTTATTATTTATTGAAACAAAGTATTACGTGCATGCTCCTAGGGGGGTAATTTGGTACGAAAAGACCATCGCTCGTCCCGGACCGCCACTCATAAGGAAGACAATCAATAAATAAATAATGCTCTGACTTCAGCACATAACGGTTCACCATACGTGCATGCTATGGGAATCACAAACTTCAACACAAGTATTTCTCAAATTCACAACTACTCAACTAGCATGACTCTAATATCACCATCTCCATATCTCAAAACAATTATCAAGTATCAAACTTCTCATAGTATTCAACGCACTTTTATTAAAGTTTTTATATTAAAGAAAATTTCCATGTTGTTGTAAAGGACTCTCAAAATAATATAAATGAAGCATGAGAGATCAATTATTTCTATAAAATGAAACCACCAGCGTGCTCTAAAAGATATAAGCAAGCACTAGAGCAAAAATTATATAGCTCAAAAAAGATATAAGTGAAGCACATAGAGTATTCTAATAAATTTCAAATCATGTGAGTCTCTCTCAAAATGTGTGTAAAGCATGGATGATTGTGGTAAACGAAAAAGCAAAGACTCAAATCATACAAGATGCTCCAAGCAAAACACATATCATGTGGTGAATAAAAATATAGCTCCAAGTAAAGTTACCGATAGACGAAGACGAAAGAGGGGATGCCTTCCGGGGCATCCCCATGCTTATGCTTTTTGGTGTCCTTGAATTTTACCTTGGGGTGCCATGGGCATCCCCAAGATTAGTATCTTTCCACTCCTTGTTCCATAATCCATCAAATCTTTACCCAAAACATGAAAACTTCACCACACAAAACTCAAAATAGAAAATCCCGTGACCTCCGTTAGCGAAAGAAAACAAAACACCACTTCAAGGTACTGTAATGAACTCATTACTTATTTATATTGGTGTTAAACCTACTGTATTCCAACTTCTCTATGGTTTATAAACTCTTTTACTAGCCATAGATTCATCAAAATAAGCAAACAACACACGAAAAACAGAATCTGTCAAAAACAGAACAGTCTGTAGTAATCTGTAGCTAACGCAATCTCTGGAACCCCAAAAATTATAAAATAAATTTATGGACGTGAGGAATTTATCTATTAATCATCTGCAAAAGTAATTAACTAAATAGATCCTTCCTAGTAAAAATGGAAGAGATTCTCATGAGCGCTAAAGTTTCTGTTTTTTACAGCAAGATCAAAAAGACTTTCCCAACGGTTCTACTTGGCACAAACACTAATTACGCACAAAAGACACAACCAAAACAGAGTCTATATAAATTATTTATTTAATAACATCAAGGATAAAAATATTGGGTTGTCTCCCAACAAGCGGTTTTCTTTAAAGCCTTTTAGCTAGGCCAAATATTTCAACAATGCTCACTCGAAAGACAAGAATTGAAGTACAAAGAGAGCATCATAAAACATGTGAAAAACACATCTAAGTCTAACATACTTCCTATGCATAGGCATCTTATAGGCAAACAAATTATGAAGGCAAGCAAAAACTAGCATATGCAAGGAAGCGGAAAGAAACAATATCAATCTTAACATGACGAGAGGTAATTTAGTAACATGAAAATTTCGACAACCATATTTTCCTCTCATAATAATTACATGTAGGATCATAAGAAAATTCAACAATATAGCTATCACAAAACATATTCTTAACACGATCCACATGTATGCAAAGTTGACACTATTCCAAAATAGTGGGATTAACATTAAAAAAGTCATGACCTCTGCAAACCCACTTTTATCAAAAACTTCATAAGATTGAACATTCTCCAAATATGTGGGATCTAAAGTTGACACTCTTCCAAACCCACTTTAAATATTATTGCAAACATTATAATCAATCTCATATTCATCATGGGGCTTAAATAAATTTTCAAGATCATAAGAAGAATCACCTCAATTATGATCGTTGCAACGAATAGTAGTCATAGCAAAACTAGCATCGCCAAGCTTAGGGTTTTGCATATTATAAGCACAATTGACATTAATAGAATTTATACTATCATCATTGCAATCATGCTTTCTATTCAAAGATCCATCGTGAATCACTCCATAAAGTACTTCATCACAATTTTCAGATTCACGAATTTCAAGCAAAACTTCATAAAGATAATCTAGTGCACAAAACGCACTAGCAATTGGTTCATCATAATTGGATCTCTTAAAAAGATTAGCAAGCGGATGAGGATCCATAGATCTTAGGTTCTCTGTTTAGCAATAAATAAACAACTACTCCAAACAAACGAGCAAACGAGCCAAGTAGGACATCAAAGCAAATGGAAAGTTGAACAGAAGAAGGGCAAATAAAACTGCAAGGGTGAAGTGGGGGAGAGGAAAATGAGAGGCAAATGGAAAATAATGTAATGCGAAGGATAAGAGCTGGGATGGGTACTTGGTATGTCTTGACTTGGCGTAGATCTCCCCGGCAACGGCGCCAGAAATCCTTCTTGCTACCTCTTGAGCACTGCATTGGTTTTCCCTTGAAGAGGAAAGGGTGATGCAGCAAAGTAGCGTAAGTATTTCCCTCAGTTTTTGAGAACCAAGGTATCAATCCAGTAGGAGATCATGCTCAAGTCCCACGCACCTACGCAAAAAAATAAGAACCTCGCAACCAACACGATAAAGGGGTTGTCAATCCCTTCATAGTCACTTATGATAGTGAGATATGATAAGATAATATTTTTGGTATTTTTATGATAAAGATGCAAATTATAATAAAAGCTAAAGAAATAACTAAGTACTGGAAGGTTAATATGATGGAAGATAGACCCGGGGGCCATAGGTTTCACTAGTGGCTTCTCTCAAGAGCATAAGTATTACGGTGGGTAAACGAATTATTGTCGAGCAATTGATAGAATTGAGCATAGTTATGAGAATATCTAGGTATGATCATGTATATAGGCATCACGTCTGCGACAAGTAGACCGAAACGATTCTGCATCTACTATTATTACTCCACACATCGACCGCTTTCTAGCATGCATCTAGAGTATTAAGTTCATAAGAACAGAGTAATGCTTTAAGGAAGATGACATGATGTAGAGGGATAAACTCATGCAATATGATATAAACCCCATCTTTTTATCCTTGATGGCAACAATACAATATATGCCTTGCTGCCCCTGCTGTCACTGGGAAAGGACACCACAAGATTGAACCCAAAGCTAAGCACTTCTCCCATTGCAAGAAAGATCAATCTAGTAGGCTAAACCAAACTGATAATTCGAAGAGACTTGCAAAGATAAACCAATCATACATAAAATAATTGAGAGGAGAATCAAATATTGTTCATAGATAAACTGGGTCATAAACCCACAATTCAACGGATCTCGACAAACACACCGCAAAAGAAGATTACTTCGAATAGATCTCCAAGAAGATCGAGGAGAACTTTGTATTGAGATCCAAAGAGAGAGAAGAAGCCATCTATATAATAACTATGGACTCATAGGTCTGAAATAAACTACTCACACATCGCCCCGAGAGGTCATGCAGTTGATGTAGAGGCCCTCCATGATCAATTCCCCCTCCGGCAGAGCTCCGAAAAAGGCCCAAAGATGGGATCTCTCGGGTACAGAAGGTTGCGGCGGTGGAATTAGGTTTTCGTGGTGCTCCTGGATGTTTTGGGGGTACATGGATATATATAGGAGGAAGAAGTACATCAGTGGAGCAACGAGGGGCCCACGAGGGTGGAGGGCGCACCCAGGGGGTAGGCACGCCCCCTGCCTCGTGGCTTCCTTCGTTGTTTCTTGACGCACACTCCAAGTCTCCTGGATCACGTTTGTTGAGAAAATCACATTCCCGAAGGTTTCATTCCGTTTGGACTCCGTTTGTTATTCCTTTTCTTTGAAACCCTAAAATAGGAAAAAAATAGCAATTTGGGCTAGGCCTCCGGTTAGTAGGTTAGTCCCAAAAATGATATAAAAGTGTAAAATAAAGCCCATTAACATCCAAAATAGATAATATAATAGCATGGAGCAATAAAAAATTATAGATACGTTGGAGACGCATCAGGTGCCAACTTCGAGGGAGTGAGGGGTCGCCTCCTAGCAGCCGGCCGTCCTGGAGGCCGCCTGCTAGGAGTTGGCCAACCTCATTGCCGCCTTCTGGGCTCCTAGGACCAGTCGGCCCCAAAAGTTGGTCCTTTTGTCTTTGACGCCTGAGGAGGGAAGCCGGCCCCGATGTCTTGAAATACCATGGGGCTGATGAGGCTACCCGTGGTCATTTAGTACGACAGTAGTCCCCGAAGCTGGTGGGGCGCTGCGGCTGAAAAGGCGAGAAGCCTCAGCAGCTTCCTACTCTGAGTTATCTGGTAGCTTTGCGTTGACTGTCTTCTGAAATGCTAACTGCCAGGAGCCGTCCGTGACTAGGCAGGCCGCCTAGTGATTTCGAAACATCGTGGCGGGGGCCGGACGTTAGGCTTGTCGCCCGTTGCCAGCGCGCCATGTGGCACCAGCACGCTAGGCCGCCCTGCCAGCCCACGTGCATGACGGGACGTCGCCGCGGGCTGGGGCCCACCACTACAGGGCTTCAGCATGCGTGCGGACCCGCTGCGGCCGTGGCAAACGGTTGAGCTTCCGGGGCGCAGTTAACACACGCCGTTATGGCATGGTAAACGTGGGATCATGGGGGGACTGGGCGCAGTTAATCCCATGACCCCCCACCTTCTCGCCCACTCGGCTCCACCTCCTGGGGCTATTAGTAGGGGGAGGAGGGGGCGGTAGACGCACTCACGCCCTCCTCTCCCTTTGCCTTCACTGCTCTTCTTCTTCATCTCTTCGGTGCCGTAGCGCCCCCTTCCTCCTGCCGAGGCATTGCCGCAGCTCACCTTTGTTGGGCTTCTTCTCCCCTCAGCTTCCTCATTCTGCTATGGTTTCGCCCGTTCGTCACCTCGCCGCGCCTCCGTCGAGCACCAAAGTCCATGGCACGCGCACAGGACGACGACTGGGACGGCTCCAACGTCCATGAAGATGATCTCTCCTTTCTCCATCAAACGCGCCGGCTGCCCCAGGAGACACAAGTGAAGGTGCGTGCACCCTCCCAGCCCCACCCCCGCGGCGGAAATCTCGCCGGCGCCGGAGGAGGACGAACGTGTCGTCTTTCTGTCCCATATTCTTTATGGCTTCGGCCTTCCGGCGACTGGCTTCCTGCGCTCTTTCCTCAACTCATTCCAAACAGAGTGGTGCTACTGGCTGCCTTCGTCACCTTCTGCAAAGGCTACCTCGGTACTCTCCCCACCCTCGAGCTCTGAGGAGAGTGCTTCTACCTCAAGCTTGGCACCGCCGCCAAGGGCACGATGACCCTATGCGGAGCCTATGTGCCAGTGCGGTGTCCTCCCATCTCCCTTCTATACTCGGTGAAACAGTGGTAGAAGTCCTACTTCTACGTCAAGAGCATACATATGACAAGGGACTACATCAACTTGTCTGCTTATGTAGCCGGCCCCCCTATTGAGCCAGGCGCCAACTAGTAGTATAAGCCGAGCACCCTATCGGCTGTCTCCTCCGCCACCCTCGCCCGACTTTAGGTGATGACAGAGTCGGAGGGCCTCAAGGGCTCATACCTACTGGCCGCATATGTGGCGCGCCGAGTGCTTCCCCTCCAAGGCCAACCCCAGATCATTAGCAGCATGAGCATGCACCGGGACCTGTGCCGGATGTGCACACGGGAGCTGCTAGACGTGGAGGTGGTCCGGCTGGTGAACTAATTCTCCAACTGCAAGTTATCGGAGAAGGATTGGCGGTTCGTCAAGCCGCTGTACGACCGCGCACACCCACCGCCTGCGGTGAGTCTTGTAATTCTTTTTCTTCTTTGCTTATCCGAGTTCTTGCTTTGCCGTCTGATCAGTCGGCCATGGTTCAGATCTTCTCGACCCAGTCGGCCGCCGATTTGGCGGCGGCCGCCATGGAAGAGGACGACGCCACAGGTGGCGGTGGTGAAGCAGATGGCTCTAGAGGAGGCGTCCTTGAGGACTGGCCGGATGATGATGGAGAGGAGAACGTGTCGCGCCGCACGCACTACGCCGACAGGGCGGGCGCGACCGCTTCAGCCGCGCCGACTACACCAGGCGGCGTACTGAAGCGCCGAGCCGACTCATTGTTGTTCGGCAGCCGGCCGAAGAATCCCGAGAACACGGCCGCTGCGACCAAGCAGCAGGAGGCCGCCGCGGAGGCGGCCCAATTCCAGAGGTCCCCAGAGCGGCTCCCGTTAGCGTATGGGTGAGTACTTCGGCCTTTCCATTATCTCTTTTGCATTTGCTTTTCTTCTTTGTTCTAGTCTTCTTACGGGTTCATGTGGTCGTTCTTTCATAGGGCCCCACTCTATCTTTCGCGGGCCCCGTATACCTCAGTGATTGGGGCGGCGGACAGCTCCACAGAACACCACCGTGTGGACCCACGCACGAGGAGCGGCAGAAGGCAGAGAGGGAGAAGGCGGATGCGGCCAAGGCGGCGCAGGCGGAAGCCGACGCGGCAGCCAAGGCTCAGGCTGACAAACCGGCCAAGGAGCAGGCGGACGCAGCCGCCAAGGCGCATGAGGCGGAGGCGGCCCGCAGCTGGGCTCCATTGTTCGTTGTCCCACTGAGTGTCATGCCACCTGCGCGGAGAGCTAGGCGCCGACTGGAGGAGCCGGCGACGACCAGCCGGCCCTCCAGAGGGGACGGGGCGATCCCGTCATCTTGGGGGCAGAAGTGCCCCTGCCTACACAAACTGTCGACGCACCACGACATTTGAGATCGGGGCCGCGAGGTCATCGGCCCCGGATGCTGAGGCCACCAGTGCCGCCCCTCCAGGTTGGACGTCTGGACGTGGCACATGTGTGTTGAACGCGGCCGCGCAAGAGGTCCATGCTCGGTTTAATACCCAAGGCGCCACCCTCTAGCAGTGTACGCAAGAGTTCTTGGCGACACGAGGGACTACTCGGGTAAGTTTCTTGCTTCTTGCTTTTGATTCTTGTAATCTTCCGTAGGCGCACGCCAGCGCACCCACTGGGTGTAGCCCCCGAGTTCTGGGCCGACTGCTGAGCATGCGGCTCGAAACTCTAGGTCAGTTCCGAGCGCAACTTTTTTCTTTTCCTTTGTTGTATTCGTTGCAGGATTACCACAACATTCGCGCGGCCGCCTTCAACCCCCAGGTCTAGGAGCTGGCCAAGCGGACCATTGATTTGGCCAAAAGCCAGAGTAACCATTCCGCCCTCTCTCTTGCGAGGGCACGTCAGCGCAACCGCTGCGTGTAGCCCCCGATATTCAGGCCGACTTGTGAGTAGTCGGGCCGGATCTTCCGGCAACCACTTTTCTTCTTTGTTTATTGCTGATTATATTCTCTTTCTTATCTTCTACAAGAGCAGCCACCGCACTGCAGCAGCGCCTGGGCGAGGTCTAGACCAAGCCGCGTACCAAGGAGGAGGAGTGCAGCAAGGCGGCCCAGGAGCGCGACCGCCTGGTCAAGGAGTTGGCAGACGAGGCGGATCGACACAAGGCGGACCTACAAAAGGTAAAGGACAGCGAGGCCAACCTCCAAGACGAGTTCGAGACTGAATGCTTGGCGTGGGCCGAGAAGGAAAAGGCTCTTACGGATGGCTACAACGAGATCGAAGATATGATCGATGGTAAGTTATCCTTCCTTTTCTTTCAGCCGCCGACTGTTATGTGAGCCTGCTTTCGGCTTTAAACGTATGTTTGCTTCTTGCACAGAATTCTTTCCTGGTCACGCCGTTGCCGCCAGCCAGGCCATCGAGGCTCGCCGCGATGAGCGAAGACGAACTGGTGCAGAAATCGCGCCCTACGCGCCCCAGACCCTCGGCGAGTAGCTTCTTGCCATCCAAGCTCACCTCTAGCCGGCTCATCAGATGCTCCACCGCCTAAAGCGCGTCGGGGCCCAGGTGGTGACTGCCCTCTGGTCGGATACTCAGATCCTACGCACCCCTAGCCGGATTGCCGAATGGCTGGAGGTAGCAGCCGGCCACTTTGAGGCTTGGAAGGGCTCCGCGAGACGTGCCGGTGCTCGGACGTCCCTGGAGTTCATCAAGGCATGGTATTCAGGCCTGAACTTGGCCCATCTGGACACCTTCCGGCAGGAAGCCACACCGGAGCTGGTGGTGGCAAGCCGCAACCTTACAAAACACGCAGCGGCAATCGCTGACTACGCTGACACCACTGAGTTCGTCCCCGAGCTAAATGAGGAGGGCGCTGAGGTGCCACCCAATTGGATAGGGCTGAACCGTGAGTATGGCGAGGACTCCGGAAAGGAGATCGCCTCCAGGGACGAGGGTGAGGACGAAGAGGGCGAGAATGAAGAGGGTGACGAAGGTGAAGGCGATGCACCTTAGAGTGGAGCGGATGGCCAGCCCATGCCCGATCGAGCCTCAAGCAACGATCCGCGCGTGAGTGCATCAACTGCTACTGATGCTGACCAGGCCAAAACTCGCCAGACGGCCACTTCACCAGCCAGCGCCGCCTACTGCACCAACCTGCCAGATCCACCTGGTACTCCTCTGGCCTAGGTGACCAGTTTAATCTTATCCTTTCCTGCTTTTGTAACCTCTCGAACAAGCTTGTTAAATTTGTGCAGTTCCACCCACTTGGGGGTGTATTCAAACTTGTTGAATTCTTTCTATGAGCCTTGCTATGTAAATTAACTTAATTCGCACAAGGTGTGCTTTGCCGGGTTTTGACTTGTCTTGCTTTTCTGCTCTTTTTGGCCTTTTCATTTGTCGCCTTCCCTTGGCTGCTGCCTTGCTAGCCAGGCAGCCACTCTGTGGTGTGTTGCTGGGTCAGGTACTTGGCCATTTTGGGAAGACAAGTACTTTGACCGCTTAGAACGTAGCAAGGAAAGTGAAAATCCGGTCGGCCGGCTGCTCAGCAGCCGGATGGTGAGGCGAGGAGCCGGCTTAGCCTATGTAGATGTTTTTTCCTTAGCCATTTTTCGTCTGGACACCATTTCCCACCTTTAGTTCTTGCCAGTCGGACAGTCACTCTGTGTGCTGCATCTTGCGGCAAGAGAGGGCTTAGATGCCGGCACACTACTTGTCCGACTACAGGTAGCATCAACATAGTACAAGGCGGCAAGCCCCCGGGCCGACCGGTCGAACCCGGTACTAGACAAGGGAATGAAATAACACATTCACAGGCATAAAACTTATCATATAGATAAAAAGTGGAGCCCCTGAGTGCTCCTCGAAGGTCCCGATGTCCTTGCGGTTAATACAAAAGGTAGTGTGGTACATACTGCATTTAATTGTAAAATCTTTGGAGGATATTTTGTTCCATGGGCGTTCTGTTTCTTTGCCGGAATCGTCCCTCTTGCGTGCCCTGGGCTTCTGTGCATCGATCAGGTAGTAGGAGTGCTTGCCCAAGGCTTTGCTGATGATGAAGGGGCCTTCCCAAGGGGCCGAGAGCTTGTGCTGGCCAGCTGTTCGCGGGATCAACTAGAGTACAAGGTCCCCCTCTTAGAAGGATCTTGGCTTGACCTTCCAACTATGATAGCAGCGCAGGCTTTGATGGTAGATGGTTGACCGGCTGAGTGCTAATAGTCGGACCTCTTCTAGTAGATCGACGTCGTCTTCTTGTGCTTCCTTCGCATCCGCCTCCATGTACATGGTGACACGAGGTGAGTCGAAGTCAATTTCAGTTGGGATGACGGCCTCGGCCCCGTACACGAGGAAGAAAGGAGTGAGGCCAGTTGATTTGTTTGGAGCGGTGCGTAAACTCTAGAGGACGGCCGGCAACTCATCGATCCAGTAGCCGGCCGAGCACTCCAGCGGCTCGACCAGTCGGGGCTTGATGCCGGAGACGATGTCGTTTCCTCGCTCGACTTGGCCATTTGACTGCGGATGGGCAATGGACATTAAGTCCAATTGGATGCCCTGCGTCACGCAGAAACGAGCCAATACGCATTTGGCAAAGTTTGTGCCATTGTTGGTGATGATGCTGTGCGGTACACTGCACCGGACGGTGAAATGCGCGATGAAGGTCACAGAAGTCGAACCATTCAACTTTTTGATTGTTTTTGCTTCAATCCACTTGGTGAATTTGTCCACAGCGACAAGCAGATGAGTCATGCCGTTGCGTGTTGTCTTGAATGGGCCCACCATGTCTAGCCCCCACATGGCAAAACGCCAAGTAAGGGGGATGGTCTTGAGTGCAGAAGCCGGCAGATGTTGCTTGGAGCTGATCTTCTGGCACCCCTTACATTTCTTAACTAAATTTTGTCTTCGAGAGAAGTTGGCCAGAAGAAGCCGTGGCAGAAGGCTTCGATGACAAGGGATCTGGAGGCCGCGTGGTGGCCGCACTCGCCTTGGTGGATGTCTCTGAGGATTGATTTGCCCTTCTCTGGATCCATGCATCATTAGAACACAATAGTGACGCTGCGCCTGACAAGCTCTCTGTTTACTATTGTGTATCCTCGTGTCCGGCGTTGTACCTACTAGGCCGAGATCTCGTCGGTTGGTAGCTCAACGCTCTCCAAGAACTTGAGGATGGGCTGCGCCCATGATGGTGCTTCGACGTCGTTCACTGTCATCACGGCCGCTGACACTAGGGTGGTTGGGTTGGGAGGTGGCGGGGTCGAGTCAGCCGCCGCTTGGTGCGCTGTTGAAGTCCACTGCTCCAGGGGTGGCCGTCATGAAGATAGACTCTGATTCTGGCAAAGGCTTGATCGACGGCTTTAGGAGGCGCTGAAGGGAGACGCCGGCTGGTATGGCTTGCCAGGTGGAGCCAATCCGTTCCAGGGCATTTGCTTGCTCGTTGGCGGCCCGTGGCACGTGAAGGAACTCACACTTGTCAAAATATCCGCTTATTTGCTGGACGAGGAAGCGATAGCTCGCCATGTTTGCATCCTTGGCATCCCAGTCGCCAGACGACTGTTGGACCACCAAGTCCGAGTCGCCGTAGCACAGGATCCGGCAGATGCCGATCTCTTTGGCCAGCCGGAGTCCGTGTACTAGCGCCTCATACTCGGCCACGTTGTTGGAGGTAACGAAGTGGATTGGAAGTGTGTATATGAGCTTGTCGCCTTTTAGAGAGGTGGGGACGATGCCGGCTCCCAAGCCGGTGTGCATCTTTGAGCCATCAAAGTGCATCTGCCAATGAGTGGAGTCCGGAGCTTGCAGCAGGTACTGGGTCTCGTCCCAGTGGATGAGGAAGTTGGCCAGTGCTTGGGACTTGATGGTTCTGCATGGCTGGTAGAGGATGGTGTAGGGGGAAGCTCGATGGCCCAATTGGCCAACCGGCCTGATGCATCTCTGTTGCCTATGATCTCAGCAAGCGGGGCGGTGCAGAAGACCGTGATGGTGTGCTCTGGGAAGTATGGGGGTCACATAGCAGAAGGCTCCGAATGGTGTGATGAAGGCGGTCTTCAGCCGATCAGCCGGGTTTAGCTTGATCTGATGGTAGCCAGAGTAGGCATCAAGGAAAGACAGCAGCTCGCATCCGGCTATGGAGTCTATTACTTGATCAAACAATGGCAGAGCAAATGGATCTTCGGGGCAGGCTTTATTGAGGCTGGTGTAGTCAATACACATGCGCCACTTGTTATTCTTCTTCAGTACAGACATTCTGAATGGGTTGCGAAGCCATTCTGGAAAGAACAATTCCATAATGAAGACACCTGCTAGGAGTTGGGCTATCTCTTCACCAACAATTCTTCCTTTTTCTTCTGATAGACGATGGAGGGTGCTACAAAAAAGACACATCCGTGACATTTTGGGCCAAACGAATTTTTTTCTGTCATACCTATGACACTTCTATGACGATAATTGTGACAAAACCCGGTATCATCATAGATGTGGTGGGGTCCTACTTCTATGACAAAAAATCATGACAGAAAATGGGCTTTTCGTCCTCGGCGGGCCGGAGAAGCAGCTGCATGACATTCTTTGGGCCATCCATGACGGAAAAAACCGTGGTAGAAGCCAGGGCACGGAAAATATCGGGGAGTCCCCAGTTATGATGGGTGGTCGGGGGCCAAGCGATGTGCTATTCTCTCGTACGTACGTGTGTGTGTGTGCGAGGCGTTAGGCTCTCACTGAACCCGAGCGAGGCGTTGGGCTCTAATTAAACCCGAGAGATTGCACTGCAGGCTACGCGTTACTGAATACGAGCGATCGACCGATGGCTGTTAACTGAACCTGTCATGGATTTGTCATGGAAGATGTCCTAGTGTCAGGACTTAGTCGTGAGGCCAACGCATCTTTGTGGTAGCTTGAGAGGGGTTGATCGAGATGAGAGACGCAGGGCGGATCAACACACAAGACAAGGATTTAGACAGCTTCGGGTCCCGGGAAACATCATCCGGTAATAGCCCTACATGTTGTTTGTGGCTAGATCTCATTATGCTCATGAGAGAGTCGCCGCATAAGCCGGCTTCCCCTTGTGTCTAGCCCTAGAGATTGTTTCTTGTTGCATGTCCCTCTTGGGAGCCCTGCCCCTCCTTATATAAGTTGGAGGGGCAGGTTACATGTGGAGTCCTAGTAGTACTAGGACTAGTCTATCTTCTCTTACAAGTTGAATACATGTCCAGGTCTTGCTTCCTCGTAAAGGAAATATTCGTCATCCCTTTCCTCTTAAGCCGGCCCATCATAACGTGAGTCGGCCTTCTAGGCCTTGGGCCTAGTCTTCTATGTGACCCGCTGTTAGGGCCATTCGTGAGTCGCCACTCCGGCATGTTACCAATGAAAACACCAAGCCCGGCCGGGTCATACTTCCGGCCGAGTCATACCGCGGGGTATATCACCGACAGAACCCGATCGAGCGATTCCTTCACTACTGCTGCTAACTGAAGCCGATCGATGTTGCCTCTGGATGAATAGTGAGCGTTGCAGGGGGAGGGGGTTGGATGAACAGTTCTTGGTGGGGGTGGATGAACAGGACCCCGTGGTGTTTCCTCTGGATGAAAAGTGCCTTGATCGATCGAGCCGGTTGGGGCTGGATGAACAGGACCCCGTGGAGGGCCGGATGAACAGGGCCAATCCATGGAGGGCAGGATGAACAGTAGAAGGTGGAGGGCAGGATGAATAGTAGACCGTGGATGGGTGGTTGAACAGGAGCCCATGGAGAGGGCTGGTTGACCAGTAGCCGGTGGAGTAGCGCGCAGTGGAGGCTGGATGAACATGAGCCCCTGGATGAACAATCGCTGGTGGAGGCTGGATGAGGTCGACGGTGGATGAATAGTAGCCCGTGAAGGCTGGAGGGGGTCGACAGTGGAGATGAACATTATCTCGTGGAGTCCTATTTTGCGGTACGTCACACCCCTCCCGATGAACAGGAACCCCATTTCGACAGTAGCGCTCCAACACAAGTCCGTTTCCTCCGTTTTGCGGTACGCCACACCCCTCCCGATCAATAGGACCCCCATTTCGACCATAGGAGGTCTGTTTCCTCCGTTTTGTGGTACGCCAGACCCCTCCCGATGAACAGGATCTCTTTCGAACGTGGCCGGTCGAACACAAGGCCATTTCCTCCGTTCTATGCTACGCCCGGCCTCATTTCCATCGGCTGTTCCGTCCAAGCCCTCCCAATGAACACGACAACGCATTCCGTTCCGACCCAGCCGGTTGGCTCCCCATGAACACGATGATGCTGTTTCTCCGTTCCGACCCAGCCATGTACACGATCCCTGGCCGTACGTACGCGCGAGTAGGTGTTCGAGACCCCGCCCGTATGTACGTACATGGCCGTATTTACTTTCTTGCACCCTGGCCGCTGTACGTACGTGTACATGCTAGGTGCATGCCTCTGCTACGACACGTGCGCGCCTTTACATCGACCTGTTTGTACGTACACGTTCGCGACCAAAATGACAACGCTACGTACGCTTCGACCAGGTGGGTCCCTACTGTCAGGCACTTGCTTGCGTGCAAATATGTAGCTGGTGGGTCCCAGCAGTAAGGGGGCGAATTTTTTTTTCCTTGGACGCACTTCCTTGTGTGCGAAGATGTAGCTGGTGGGTCCCAGCAGTCAGGGGGAAACATTTGTTTTTTGCAAAATACGGTGGCTCGTCCTGTGGGTCCCCGCTGTCAGGTGGAGGAATAAATATTTTGTGTGTAAATAAGGAGGCACTTCCTTGCTGCGACCATGGACCCATATGTCAGCCTCCCCACATACAATCCATGTCTGATGGAAGGCGTTCCTTGACCACGTTGACCACGCTGCGCCGAGAGCACCAGGGCGGTGGACGACAGTGAGGCCTAGGAAGGGGACGACAAGGAGCCAGGGAAGACGCGGCAGTGGATGCCCATGTGTAGAGGAGTATGAGGGTTCACTGGTTCGCTGCGGTATGAGGCTGCCATCGCCCCAAAATAAGAGGGGTTGTGGGTGAGTAGGGGGATGGCCTAGCCAGCGGTGGGAGTAGTAGGGGGCGGTGAGGCCTCCACCGCATCACAGCCGGCCACAGGAGGCAGGAGCACGAGGCACGACCAGCGCTAGTTTGGGCGGCTGGAGCAAGAAGACCATAGGTTGAAGAAGCACTACGGTCGTTCGATGGACATCATACGGTCACTTGAGCTAGAATCGTGCATATGGACTAAGTTGACAGAGCCCTCCGTCCTGATCAACTTAGTAGGCCCACAAGTCAGCCTACCACTATACTGGGTCCCAGCTAGCAGGGGGAGTATTCATTTTTTCTGAGTAATAAGGAGGCACTTCCTTGCGTGCGAATATATAGCTGGTGGGTCCGAGCTGTCAACGACGGTAATGTTTTTTTCATGAAATAAAGAGGCCCTTTCGGTGGGTCCCAGATGTCAGGTGGAGGAATCATTATTTTGCATGTAATAGGGAGGCATTTCCTTGCATGCGGCCGTGGACCCAGCTGTCAGCCTCTCCACGCACAGTCCACTTCAGATGCATGTCGGTCGTTGACCATGTTGACCAGGCCGCGCTGAGAGCACCAGGGTGGTGGACGACGGTGAGGCCTAGGAAGGGAACGACACGGAGGCATGGAAGACTCGGCAGTTGTTTCCCAAGTGGAGGGGAGTACGACTGTACGAGGGTTTACTGGTTCGTCTATCATTGCCGGAGAATAACAGCAGGTGTGGGTGAGTAGAGGGATGGCTAGGCCAGCAATGGGAGTATGGTGGGGCGGTGGGGCGGTGAGGCCTGCGCGGCAGCACAGCCAGCCACGATGAGGAGGGAGCAGGCAGTCCCGCCGGCGCTTGTTTGAGCGGCTAGAGCAGGAAGAGCAGAGATTGAAGAAGCAGGACGGCCATTGGATGGACATCCAACAGTCATTGCTTGTACGTCAACCTTTTTTTAGGAAAGCCTCAAATCTATGGAAAATAACATATAGCTCGTCTGCCATTATTTCTAATAATTTACCGCCAATTTGCTAAGTCTTATGGTTTTTTTGGAGCCCATATTCTTTTTGTTAGCATTACAGCCCATATTGTGGCCACGGTTAAAAAATTATACGAAATTTTGCATGTTTCGGTGCGGTCCGAACTCTTTTTAATCTTGAAATTTCGAGTCAAGTTCAAACTGATTTTAGAAATAAATATATATCATTATAAAATCCAACAAATTGTCCATGCATAAAAATCAATGCAATTTAAAATCTCGAAATGAAAAAAAGAAATTTGAAACTAATTGCCGGTTTGATGTGTTTTAAAAATGTACATCCCATTTCTCATTGCTGATAGGCCATTTTCTCGGTCAGCCGAATGAAGCTCTCCTCATCTTGAAAGATTTGCAGACCAACAGGCCTGACAAAGCAACTTACTTGGCAAATCACAAAAACACTGGGTTGTGGCCGTGGACCCAACTGCGGCCTTGGACCCAGGTGTCAGCCTCTCCACATACAGTACTCTTCCGATGGAAGTCGGTCGTTGACCACATTAACCACGCCGCGACAAGAGCACCAAGGCGATGGATGACGGCGAGGCCTCGGAAGGGGACGACGCGGAGCTGGGGAAGACACGGAAGCGGATGCCCACGCGGAGAGAACTATGAGGGTTCACTGGTTTGGTTGCGGTGTGAGGCTGCCATCGCTGCAGGGCCTGGCTAGCGGTGGGAGTAGTAGGGGGCGGTGAGGCCTCAACGGCAGCACAACCGGCCACTAGAGGCAGGAGCAGGCGGTCTCGCTAACGCTGGTTTGGGCGGCTGGTGTAAGCAGAGCAGCGATTGAAGAAGCAGCAGGATCGTTCGATTCAAATCCAATGGTTACTACTGCTAGAATTGTTTGTTGACTAAGTTGACAAGCCCTGCATACGTGTCAACTTAGTAGGCCCATAGGTCAGCCTCCCAACCGGTGCGCCCCAGATGTCAGTGGGAGTAATCATTTTTTCGCGTAATAAGGAGGCAGTTGATTACGTGCCGCCAGCCCAATGGAGGGAGTAGGGTGGGCCGGGGAAGCCTGCGCGGCATCACAGCAGGCCACAAAAGAGGAGGGCGCAGGCAGTCCCGCCGGCGTTAGTTTAGGCGGGTGGAGCAGGAAGATCAGAGATTGAAGAAGCACATCGGCCGTTGGATGGAAATCCAACAGTCACTACTGCTAGAATTGTGTGTTGACTGACAAAGCCTTGCGTAAACAAGTCAGCCTCGAAATTTGTGGCGTGTACAGCCCATTTTCTATTATTTTTATAATATTTACTCATTTTCTAGTTCATATGGAATTTATTGCAGTCCATTTTCCATTTTTAGAATTACTTCTCATTTTTTGGTCAGTACCAGGGTTTAAAAAGTTAAGTAAATAAGTGGAAAATTTTGAAAATTCGCAAATTTTTGCTAGGAAAAAATATTCTTAATCCAATAATTAGTAGCCGTAATAAAACAAATTTAAAAATAAATTAGTACTATGTCATGTTAAATCCAATGAAATGCTCCGTATAAGATATCAATGAAGAACAAAAGCAAAAAAAGAAACTAATATCCAATTTGCTATAATTATTTTTGGAATTTTCAACCCCTTTTGATATTACTTTTAACACACACAGACCATACTCTTTGGCTAGGCCGGAATGCACCCCTCCTCGTCTTGAAAGATTTGCAGCCCAGTAAGTCAGAGAAAACAAATATGCCTAGCTTGGGTATTCTTCAAAAAGAAACACTAGACGACCTATTTTCCCAAAGAAAAAACTGCTGGGCTGGTCATGTTGTTAGACGGGCCATAGAGACCGCACAACCCAGTTTATAGCCTACTCCTTCGAATTACTAATAAAAAAAGTTGAGCAATTCTGTCGTTAATTGACTATACGTTGAAAATGATGTGGGTCCCAGATATCAGTAGGGTGGATTAGAGTAAAACACGAGGGGTTCATCTGAGTAGTAAAAGAGGCACTCGCTTGTGTTCGGGAGAGGACCTGGTGGGTCTGTACTTCCATACACACAACTACAGTCCTCTCCCGATTCACTATGTTGACAGGGACCATTTCGAAAAAAACTATGTTGACAGGGCCGGAGGGCGGATAAAATGTTGTTGCCAATGTGCTAGGATGAGTTGGACATTCTTATCAAAAAATAAAAATGGACCGGATCTATTTACGACGTTGACTACGATTTGCATGGGTTCGCTGGTTACAGGAAGAAAATGCTGGGAGAAAGAAGACTCATCGCTATCTTTGCCGAAGAATAATATCGACTGAATGTAACGACACTATCATATGAAATAATATCCTCCTGTTAAATCATGAATTTAAAGAACTAGTGCATGAGCATTTAGCTTTATTTATTTATTTACTTATTTATGTTTAGGGGACCATGAGCATGTACCTGGGCCGGATTCATGTGAGAGACTCCCTTCCAGTTAATTATGGGCTTCTCTATTGGGCCTTCGTTAGTGGGTTGCATGTTATCAACAAGTGGAAAATGTGTTCCGTACGAAAAATAGTATGCGCTACGTACGGTATGGGGCACTAAAGGATCAAACCGTGCACCAATTCCAAAACATTGTGTTTGTTGTTCTAACAACACATTTATTCAACCAACAGACGAAATATACTATTGATTGTACATTGAAAAGAGCAGCCGCAACAACCAGGGCTGGGGGTGCAATAGAAGAAGTAAGCAGGCCAGAAGAGTGAAGACGCAGATCTCTCTTCCAAACCAAACATCAGCCATCATTAAAAAAGGGCTACCAAAAAAGAACAAGTGTATGCATCAAACTAAATAAAGATCCTACCACACCATGTGTACGCATCTAACTAAATGGCTCAGTTAGACGTTACGATTTATTAAGCTGTGGAGATTGGCTGACGGCTTGAACCAGATGGGTGCCTGACGAGGGAAACTCCAGCCAGTAGGTCAAAGTCTGATACTTGCGACCCTCTCTCCAACTTTGGGCTGCAGAGCGTGGCGGCACATATCAGGGTATGGTGCATGCAGAGACACATGGTACACTCTGTACACACAGTTTTGCCTGATGAACGAAACCGCGCTGCCATCATGATCCTTGCTGTCGGTTATCTCCTGGTTAATCAGATAATTTAGTCCGACAAACAGAGAGCGTGTACCAAGGCTACTTACCAACCTCCAGTCAAAAATTCCTGAAGGCCCAGAGAAGCTGGGATCCTACTCAAAGAACTTGCAGTGACTGTGATTCTATTCCGCGAAACAACATGTCCGGTATGTGCGAACGATCATCAATCGTTCGCCATCGTCTGATTGAGCCAGGAACCACCTGCAACTTTCATGCCACTTTTCTTTGGAATGTACTGGGATTAGGAAGGGTAGGGACACCAGGCGGCCTACAACATCATATCAAGTTGGAGTCAAATAACCCACAAAAAAAGTTGGAGTCAAATAAAAAAGGGCACTTGATGTAGTCAATCTTAAGAACAGCATGTTATGAGCATGAATATTTTTTCAGTAAATGTTGACAGTAATATAACAAAGCCATCATAATATCATACGAAAGTTACATAAAAAAGTTGGAGTCAAATAAAAAAGGGCTCTTGATGTAGTCAATCTTAAGAACATCATGTTATGAGCATGAATATTTTTTCAGTAAATGTTGACAGTAATATAAGCAAGCCATCATCATATCATAGGAAAGTAACATACTGCTATAACAGCCATTTGTAGCGATGACTGGAGTAGGCTAGCAATACGTCCAACCATAGAAGGAGTCGACAGCGTAAATGAAGCCCTTGTATTCAATGGCATCAGAGAACCATGGAGGATGTATGATCCTGCGATGGACGTGCAGATTTATCCACTTACCGCAGTGACCTGTTAGATAGGAGAGACCGCGGTTGAAGAACGCAATTAGCCTGAAGTCTTTATAATTCGCAGATCTTGTGGGCACTTGGCAGATTACAACCTTGAGCAAATCAAACTTGGTATCATGTTGGCTACTGTAAGATTCCGAGTATTCTGGGCCGCGGTGCCAAAGCAGTGCAGTGTTAATCGAAGGAAGGGGGAACAATCGCCGGGTGTAGACCTCCACGAGCATCCAGCTGTCGCGCCCGTCGATGAGCACCATCCAAGACGTGTTCATGCCGATCTAGTACATACCGTTAATGTAGTTCAGGGTGACGAGGATCGGATCGTATTCAAGGGGGTTGATGCTCGCCACCCTACGATCGTTATGCTGTGTGACACGCCGTTTCTGAAGATCAGGCAACATCAGCAAGCAAGGAGCTGGCTTAAAAAGCTTTGTCCTAAGGGCTTTGAGTAAACGGTACAGCCCCGAGGAGCATGTGGCGAGCGACATGATACTGAGATTGTCCACACGCGAAACAATGAGCTTGATTACCTCTATGGGGAGCGAATTCCAGCCACTCTTTCGGCGGACGCTGCTCGCTTCTACCATTGTTAGTGCTTGGGTATTGGACCACAGGGGGAGCTGCCTTAGCGGGGATGGAAGATTGGACGAGGGGGGAGACGCCTTAGCGGGGATGGAAGAACGGACAAAGATGGAGAAGCGAATATGTATTGCGGGAAGTGGACAGGTGATGATGACTACAGCACGCCGCTTGACTTACAAGACACATACCGGCAGCGTAGGGTCATATCAAAGTCAGACAACTTGCTTGAGTGATCACAGTACTGGTACTCCCTACAGTACCTGCTACTATGCCCGAACTTGCATGAGTAGAGTAGTAGTGGAGTAGGACTCTACTCTACTACTAGCACCGGAGGAGTAGTAGTATGTTCTAATCTAAAATAGTTACAATCTTCAATGCCCGAGCATGGAACGACTACGAACCGTCATCGGTGCTAACTCCAATCCTGCAAGTCCTAGATTTGTTTCTTTTTAACTTTCTGTACCAATCTATAGGCAGCCTACAAGTCATCTACACTGTACTGATAGTGGAACCCACAAAGTACTTAGAATACAAGATTAGGGATCCAATTAACTTTTTATAGAGGGAGAATCATACACGCAATTAACTCCAATGTATTGGACGTGACTCTATAAGAAAGTGCCATGTCATATGTAGCCAACATGTATAACAATGGATACTCAAAAACTAATTCTTGAAGATCATTTCATGCAAAACAAAATAAGAGTTATTTCTTCACAAGTTTTGGATGCAGGTTGAATAGTTGAATGCTTTTTTTTGCAAAAGATACTTTTTATCTATTTCACCCGGATGTTTGTGAGCTCTAGTGATGAAATAATATCCGAACAAACCTATCGATACCCGTTACACATGAGATGAGCCCCACATCATTTGTCAAAATAAACAACTCCCCGATCAATGCATTTCACTCTTCCGTGCAACGCACGGGCACCTTAATATAGATTAGTATGACCAAAAATTGAACTAACATTATATATAGTACGATGAATGATGATGGATGTCACCTAAAATTATAGGAGTATCATTGAAAACTATGTTCAAATACGAATCCAACGATATTGTTTTTGTTGACCTGCACTAACATTTTGTCAATTAAATCTTCAGACAAATTCAATGGGGGATAAACCATGACCGATGTAGTCGTACTAGTGTAGAGGGCGGCGCTGCACGGGAGTCTCAACCCGCTCGTGGCGCGGCAGTAAATCCGTTATATCACAAAACCAAACCACTCCCAGTAATAAGTGGCCAGGTAAAATAAACGGACAAGCAACCATCACTTCCCTCCGTCTTTTTTGCATTTCATCTCTCTGCATTTACTTTCTCCGGTTCATGTCGCACACTCGATCCCTAGCTACTACTCCTAGTATCCCTAGCTGCTACTCCTAGGGCTAGTTCTTTTGGCGGCTTCCCCGACTTTTCCCAAAAGACTAGTCACAGTGGAGACTAACATTAAGGCGCCTCACTCATTTATTTGGGCTTCTAAGCTACCAGTACTAGTAGTACCTCTGCCCTAGTTTATTCCTCAACATTGTAATTTGTGCTAAATTTCGACCAACGATTTAATTGGTAAAATGTTAGTGCAAGTCATTTTTCTGGGCTTCTAAACTACAACTAGTAGTACCTCCGTCCTGGTTTATTCCTCACCATTGTAATTTGTTCTAAATTTTGACGAAAGATTTAACTGATAAAATGTTAGTGCATGTGAAATGCACTAACATTTCATTAGTTAAATTTATGATCAAAATTTGACACAGATTACAATGGGGACCAATAAAACAGGACAGAGGTACGTAGTTATCGGATTACTAATCTAGAAGCCTAAAAGAACTGGCCCTTGGTACTGCTACTAGTAGTAGTACTCAAGTTGGAATTCCAATTGCACGGCACAAGTTGTTAGGAAAAAAATTCGATACAGGGTGTAGGAAGCGGTTTGGGAATTTCCATGCCTTTCCGACCAATGAGGTACACCGTACAAAGTACGACAGAGAAGGAAGCTAAAAGTAAACAATCAAACGAGCATTTTTGCATTTATTTTACATTGAATCGTTTCACAAGCTTGACTAGTGTTGTTTTCTACTTTTACAAAAACCGCATTGTAATGTTAAAACATGCATTTGCATGTACATAACTAATAGTAGTACTCCCTCCGTCTAGGTGTATACGTCTTCCCTCCTTCTTGGTCACGGTGCACAACCAAAGATGACTTATTGACCTGGACGGAGGGAGTAGCATAGTCTGCAAGCATATATAGAGAGAGTCGTGTAGTGCGATGGTATATAGTAAAGTTTGTGTTATATTCACGTACTTGCAAAATCCGTACGAATACACAAGGTTTCCAAACTTTCCCTTTTACAGACTTAATTAAGGACGCTAATAACTCCTGCACATTCGGGATTTATCATTTGCGTCCCAAAACTAATGAGATCGCCTTATGAAACAAAAATTATACTCCTACTAAAAGCCACGGCGCTCGCAGGAGCGCTTGCAGCGTGCCACGAGTGGCCTGGTGCGCGGCTGTTTCCCAGCGCGCCGACACAATGCCTCTTCCTCAGCCTCGCAACTCGCAAGGTGCTAATTGGCAGCTTGTTGGTGGGCGAGCGAGATCTCACTAGTGTGGTGATCCGGCGCCAATAAGTACTCCTCCTCACTGGAAGCGTGCACCCGGTCCACGTACCGCCAAGCGTAGATGAGGCGCTTGGGCCCGACTGCACTCAGGGCGTCGGCACAAGTGTCCTTCGCCACCCTCACGGCCCTCGCACGAGCCTTTTGCCAAAGAACCAATTGCCTAACTCTCTCGGACACGACATAGGCCTCCCAGGCTGCTTTTTACGCCGCGCTTCTCTTCCTCGGCCTTCTTCTTTGCCTCTATTTTGGTGCCCTCTGCAGGAGGCAAAGCCTCCAACAAGGCGACATCCATTTCTTTCCAAAGCTCCTCAAGACCGAGGGGCTCGGCAGGCGGCGCGGCGTCCACCTTGATGCGTCGCAGCGAGGAGCGGAACACCGACACGTCCTCCTCGACTAGTGGCGGCGAGGAAAGAAACAGCAACGCGTCATGTTGCGGCGAGGAGCGGAACGCCAAGGCGTTCTCCTCAACTAGTGGCGGCGAGGAACGGAACGGCGACGCGTCACCGTCCGCGCGGTGCAGCGAGGGGCGCCTAGGGCTTGGGAGGGGCGATGCCATGGTGGTTGACGTGAGAGGGAGGGGAGGAGATAGCGATGAACGTGAACGTGAGGGGGAGGAGATAGCGATGTCGTGGGAGGCACAATATTTATAAAAAACAATGGCACACCTACGTAATATATGGACTGAGCTGCACCAACTTAACTACAAGTCCAGTTGCATCACTGGCATGTGGGCCAGACCCCTGTTGGGCCCATATGTCAGTGACCCAATGCACCTGCAGTTAAGTAACTGCTACGTGGGCATATTTGTTGGAGTAAATTACGTGTGAGGGAAGGGGTGGAAATATTGCTGGTCACAACGGATTGGTGCCCAACGAACAGGCTTCCTGCAGGTATGGGGAACGGTGCATAATAAGCCTCATGTTGCATGTCGGGCTAGGTATAGTCTCAAGTCATTAAAAACAAACACGCCCCACACATGTCCATATTTCAAGGTGCACTAAATTATTGCATGTGATGATTAAGGTTGGCCATAATGGTGGTATCTTAGCTGGTAACATGCACACGGAAATAGCAAACATGCTGATGTGGCAAAGAATTAAAGAAGAGAAGGGGGTTAGAGTAACTAGTGTTCATGCATGGATTGGTAAACACATTTTTTGTGAAGAACTACAAAAACTATTCCACTGCCTCTATCTTGCTAACAGTAGGTCAAAATTTTGAATCGAGCCCTTTAAACTAGAAGTTAGGTAGTAGTACTCTAATAGCTAACCTTGGACCTGTTTGGATCCATGTGTTAGAGTTAGTTTGGGTTAGTTTGAACTCAACTAACCCAAAAAAATCTAACCCACCCAAGAGGTGCTTATTTGGGTTACTCCCTCTGTCTAGGTGTGTAAGTCATCTTACGTTCTACATCGCCACCAAGGCGGAGAGGAAAACGAGAAAACTTGCTCACTGAAAGTTTGAACTCAATTAATAGCATTGCATGTAATGAACTAACCACTGCATGTCATGTTTGGTAGTCTCAAGTCACTGAAAGCATGCACCGCCCACATCTCTTATTGGTTGATATGTCACAAAAAAAGAAATGATATTGTAGATATTGATATTTTTAGTACTTATAAATTTGGTCCAACACTTTGCAAATGGGTGATGGAAGTAAAAAGGACCAGAGGGAGTATCATGCATGCGGAGTAGGCAAAAAAATTGCTCATTTTTATAGCCGGTCAAAGTCTGAAAGGGCGCGACTGTTCTAGCGAGGCGAAGGTCATGGGAGGCGCAACGATTGATGGAATTAAGTGAAGTTACCCACGCGCCGGCATGGCGTGCGAACAGGCAGAAGCTATACCGTCAGGCCTACGATATGGGTCTAGTAGACATGACATCTAGTGGGTCCCGCATAGTTCTCGAAAACTCTTTGGGGGCTTGCAGCCGTTTATCCACCGGGGAAGCCAGCAACCCCACGCCGTTCGCATGCCCTACTTGTCCCCGTCTTCTACTAGTACAGTACCTTACAACTGTTCGCTCCCCGTCATCCCATCCTTTCATATTACGACAGTTCCACTAATCCTAACCCTCCTTCCAAATCCATGGCGTCCCGAATCTCCATGATCGGCGGTGAGTACAACATTAGAACCATCACCAGCGATGAGTTCAACGTCATCTACACCCGTGGATCCGCGATCGTGAAAGCATGCCTTGCTCGCTTCCTGCGCATGTTCAACAGTTTCAACATCTCCAAGTCGTTCACCTGTGGTCCTTCTGATTTTCATTACTGAAAGCCAACATCTAAATCTAAACATAGTATTTTCCCTTGAACTACCAGGTTCAACATCTCCCAACATAAACCCATACAACCATACGCCAAGTTGGTACATAGTAGGTAGTACTATGAATTCCATTTTTGCTCCATACCAATCATTCTAGAAACTACTAAGTACTTATAACACACTATTGAAAATCGAAACTCTTAACCTTGCTAAAAAATGATACTATTTTAAACGTGGCTACTTGATCTGTGGCAACTGGCGAGCCACTGCCTCCAAGTCGTTCACCTGTGGTCCTGACCATCAACTCCTACGGATCAAATTAGCGAGCTGACTATTCCTACAAAGGTGCGCTCCACCACGTACCCGGTACCCGCGAATGCAACAATCGTGCACCTAGGGTTTTAGGGTTTATTTGTTAATGTTGCCTTTAAGTAGCACTCGTGTGTGCGAGACAACGAGAGACCGACTGCGTGCGTGCGCCTCTTCTCTTCGTATATATACTCCACTGTTTGTCTGGTGTCCAAAAAATTATCATAACTACTAGCAATGTGCCAATGCGTTGCCACACGATCTGAGTAGATTAATACATATTCACCGATTTGATAGAAAAAAAGTCTAGTTTTGAAATACATATATCACTAAAAAATTGTTATGTTTCACTCAAAATATATTCCTTTGGCGGTTTTGATGAGATAAGGGAGGAATGTTGTTGGTTTCAAGATTCGAGAAGTGGTATATGTCTAATTTCTACTCTTACTAGCAAGATGCCCATGTGTTGCACAGAACATCAAGATCTTGTGGGAGAAAAGGATGAACTAGGGAATGCCTTATCTGCAAAAGTGGAGAGGAGGTGCGGGTAAATTGCCATAGTTTTGTTCCTATCTGTCAGATATAAATCGGACGGCCTATATTGCAGGATGGCAGTCCCACCATGATCACCAACTCTGTTTTTTATCCCTACTAGCAAGATGCCCGTGCATTGCACGGAACACCAAGATGCATTTATTTTACAAAATATATATTGTGATTGATCCATGCAGAAGTAATCCGATATGTAAAAACTAACAGTATCTCAAGAAAGAGGAGAAATGAGGAGAGTAGGAGTTGGGCGTGGTGGCGATTGGTGGTCGGACTGAGTGTAGGCATGGGGATGGACGACGCTGGTAGCGGCCAGCCGGCCACCATGCCAGATTGTTCCAGTGGCTTCGTTTTTCATTGCTCAACAATGAGGTTCTCAGAGATAAGGATGAATGAGGGAAGACCTTATCTGCAAATATATGGTGACAAGTGGGGTATCTTTTTGCAAAATTGTCATACTTTCCTATCTCTCTGTCAGATATAGATCGAACGTTCTATATTGCAGGATGGCGGGCACACCATCATCACCAACTCGGGGTTCTATAAGAGTAGAGAACTCTTATAAAAAGCATAGTCGGGTGATGATCGTGTGCCTGCCATCCTGCAATATAGGCCGCCCGATCTATATCTGACAGATAGGAAGGAAACTATGGCAATTTTGCAAAAAAGATACCCACACCCCTCTCCTCACTTGCAAATAAGGCCTTCCCTTGTTCATCTTTTTCTCCCACAAGATGAACTACTCATACAAATGCATCTTCATGTTCCGTGCAACGCATGGGCATCTTGCTAGTTGTTGCAAAAAGCCCATATGTGAGAGAGAGAGAGAGAGGGAGAGAGGAGGAGGACGGAGTGCATGTGTGACAAAGACACAAAGAATGTGTGTGCGAGAGGTATCAGCTTAAAATGAGGCGATAGTGTGTGTGTGCACGATAGAGTGGGTGTGTCTCAAGAAGGGAAGAAAAATCTACATAGATACAAGGAGCAGGAGAGATACATGTATGCGATAGTGGAAGCACGAGTGTGCGGGTGTATAAACCTATCTAGAGGCTAGTCGATAAATGTTTGTGAGAGAAATATAAGTCGGGGTGCGAAAGTGAGAGTTATGTGTGTGTGAGAGAGACACAGCAGTCGGGAAGGGGAGTGGAAGCAGGAGTTGTGTGTGTGAGAGAGAGGGGGGAGTTTGTATGATTGGTAAACAAATGAATAATGTCAGTCTGGGATGGAGACAAAAAGGATACCGCAAAAAATGTTGTGTCTACATGAGAGAGAGAGAGAGTAATTTGAGTGTTATGATTCATATCTAGAGACATATAGGGTGTGTGAGAGAATCCCATAGAGAGAAAGACAAAGTGAAAGATGAGTGGAGACTGTGTTTGTGGCGGTAAAAAAGAAAGCTTAGGTCCCTAGAGATACGAGAGAACGGTAGAGGCGTGAGAGATAATGAGAACCGTGTAATGTATAATGATAGGGAGAGTGTGACACTTCTCAAGGGAGATGTCGAGAGACCATGTTTGCGAGGATAGGAGAAACATGAAGTGAGCGTGTGGGTGAGATGGAGAAAAGAGAGTGATAGCTACATGAAAGAGCATGCATGCGAGAGAGACGGCCATGAAAGGAGTGAACATAAAAGGGATTCAAATATTTGAATTCAAGATGATGATACATGTAATCCATACTCGAACCAAAATTGATCTATCAAACATGCATACTCATATGAATTCACACGCATCTATGTTATTTAATATGTATATAATATTGATCCATACATTCTAGTAGAACATAATTTGGTTTAATTTTTGGAATTCAACCTTATGATTTTGAGATCATTGTATTTGTAAATTATATTATACATATAAAGGAGCAGAATTCTTTGTTGTGCTTTTCAAAGTCTATATAAAAAATGATGTCTATAGAATTTTATTCTAATCGAAAATGGATCCCGCCCGAAAAATAGAATACAAACGGGATTCGAATTGAGTTGGCACAGTAAATGTGCACTTTGCAAAATTTGAACAAAGCGGGGAAAGTCGCAGTAATGGCCCGAAACCAAAATCTGCGAGATAGAAATTACTACTGCCTATCCCTGCCACGCAAAGCCTATCTGCTCGATTTATATAGGTTTCGCTCGGGGTAGGTTTGTAATTTCACTCAAATGTGACATAATGTGACACTCCAAAAATTTTTATTTCGTTTTTATAAAAATCTTTATTTGATTTGGAGGAGGCTATTTAAAATTTTTCTTAAACCCTCTCCCTCTCAAAACTTTTATGAAAAATATTTTGGTACTCTTCTCAACCTTGATTTTTGGTCTTGAGAACTTTTCATGTTGTCTTGACTCTACTCAAATTTATGTTCTGAATTTCCTTCTATTAAAAAGAAAACCTAGGGATTATGGGTTATTCTTCCCATTCAAAATTTCCTCTTTTGCCATGTCACATTTTGACATAGCATTCCAAAACCCATCCCTGCCTTAGATCAAGGCAAGACCCCACCTCCAGCAAGTTTCAAGCCATTTTTGTTTTCTATTCAATTTATTTTAACCTCAAAACTATTTCTGTGATTTGTTTTGGACATAGGTGATTTGCAAAGGAACTACAAGTTTCCTTTTGAGTTTTAACTCCAAACAAACTACTCTGACTAGTACTTAGTACCTCCAACTGTCAGGACCCCGACTCAATGCCACATCGATCTAGCATGTAACACCTCATATCACTTTGCGGCCTCACGCACGGTATTCCCACAGGTGTCGCCTTACCTTTGCCCGGGACCGTTTGCGCCTTTTGGCACACGTATATGACAGTGTCGCTAGCATCCATATGATAAGGAGCCCGGGCTGACATGGCTAGTCGTAAACCCAAAGTGGCACAGACTTACAGGGACAGGCATCCATGACCCAGCATCGAACGTGTCGGTCATCAGCGAGTGAATCCAGGTTGTAGCACTGGGCTAGCAGGACTCCGGTGAACCGGGCTGTAGCGGGCTGACAGGACTCCGGTATTCATTGCGTGACATTTCCCCGAAGAGACAGACACAGGAACGAAGAAGGACACATGCCGGCCAGCCTAAGTGTTCCGGACCAGTAGCAAGCTACCAAGGCTCAATGGAAACACTAGGAGACATTTCCCAGTAAGAGAGGCTACTAAAGATAAACAACTAGATGGTCAGATCCCACACATACCAAGCATTTCAACAACATACACACAATATGCTCGATATGTGCAGATACAACATGGCATCACAACATGACTCTACAACTCAAGTAATTTATTCAATAGGCTCTAAGGAGCGAGATATTACAAACATGGGTCTCATGACCCAACAATCAGAGCATACAAGTCAAAGCACAAGCGGAAGCTATCATGTCTGAGTACAGACATCTATAAATGAAAAAGGCTGAGAAGCCTGACTATCTATCAGATCCTGCCGAGGGCACAAGATCGTAGCTGAGGTAACAAGCTAAACATCGAAGTCCACGTGAAACTACTAGTGAGACCGAAGTCTCTCTGCAAAACATAAAATAGGCAAACGTGAGTACAAATATACCCAGCAAGACTTACATCAGAACTAACTACATATGCATCATTATCAACAAAGGGATGGTGGGGTTTAACTGCAGCAAGCCAGCTTTGACTCGGTGGCTATCCTGAACTACGACTGCAATGTAACTCTTTTGAGGTGGCGCACACGAGTCCACATATTCACCATATCAATACACCACTATGGATCCGCTCCCGTCTCCCTACGAGAACGCCATCCATAGCACTCACACTTATCTTGCGTATTTTAGAGTATCCACTTTCACTTGTCTATGAACTGATATAAGCAACCCAGAAGTCCTTTTCCGCGGACACGGCTATTCGAATAGATGATGTTAACCCTGCAGGGGTGTACTTCTTCATACATGTTTCCACCACTTAGCGTCTGCACACGACATGTGCTCGGCAGACTTCAAGCGAAAGCCGACGTGGGTGTAGACCACGACCTACCTAAACACTCAAGTCTCTAGTCCAGGTTTATCGCCTATTCGGGTTCCATCCATGAGGAGATCCGGCCGGAGTTTCGCTCACAGCCCCAAACGATGTGAACAGGGTTCCCGAGATACCAAACGGGCATCCGGTACACCGTGCCACGTACCTACCGCATCACAGCCCACCCCTACGGTCAGCGCTGTCCACGGCCTCCAGTAAGCTACAAACACCAGAAACTACTTGCAACTCCTGGACAGAGGACAAGGGTGAATAAGAAGTCGAGCGGGGTCATATTTCAGGGCCCAATGTATGGTAGTAACTGAATCATGGATCACAAACACAGAACTCAGTTCCTGAGGACGGCTGCAATGAGACAACCCACCATGTACTCCTACATGGCCTCTCACCGCTACCTTTACCAAATCGTGTTCACACACTTAGCTCACACACAGTAGGACATGTTCACACACCTCTGATTCATCCCGATGAATCAGACCTGACTCAACTCTAAGCAGTAGCAGGCATGACAAACAAGCATGAATGAGTAGGCACAACAGGGCTCAAACAACTCCTACTCATGCTAGTGGGTTTCATCTATTTACTGTGGCAATGACAGGTCATGCAAAGGATAAAGGGGTTCAGCTACCGCAGCAAGTAACAGATGAATCGGTGTTGTCCTAATGCAGTAAAGAGAGCAGGAGCGAGAGAGTAGGATTGTATCGGAATGAACAAGGGGGTTTTGCTTGCCTGGCACTTCTTAAGATAACACTGAGTCTTCATCAGTGTCAACGATCACATCATCGGTATCACGTCTATCGAGAGGGGACAAATACCGGCAACACAGAAGGGAACACAATCAATGCAATGCACAATATGATGCATGATCATGACATGGCAAAATGAATGTGTTTTGGCTAATGCAACTAGCAACAGATTAAATGAAGTTGGTTTGAATACAAGATTCAAATTCAAACTCCATATGTGATTAAATAAATGCCCTTTATATGATTTGTGCTAAACAGCAGCTATAAGTTGTTCTAACATGCATGAAAATGGTACAGATGGATTCCTTGAATTTTTCTGATAATTTTTCATATATAATTTATTTAATTTGGAGTTACGGTTAATTTTCTATGATTTATTGAAGTTTTAGGCATTTTCTGGAATTTCAGAATTAAATTAAATCCAGAAAATACTTATTGCGTCAGCCCCACGTCACAGTGACGTCAGCAGGGTCAACTGGGCGCCCCAGGTCAAACCTGACGTGTGGGGGCCACACGTCAGTGACACAGGAGCTAATCCCGGTCAAACCCAGCGCTAACTGAGGTTTGACCAGGGGTGGGGCCCACAGTCAGTGGCCTAGGGGGTTGATTAGGACGTCATTAGTGCTAATTAAGCGCGCCACGTCGGCAGTCGCCGGAGTATCGCCGGCGGCGACCATTCCGCACGGCGGCGCGGCTCGGATTCGAGCTAGGGGCGTCAGTTTGGCGCGCTGAGGGCACCAGGGGATGGCCCTTGCTCCCGCGCATCCAGAGGACCGAGTGGGAGGTCGTGGGGTCGCCGGAACTCATGCCGGCGACGAGCTTTGGCGGCGATGGTGTTCGGTGGTGCTCGGGCGCGTCGCTACGGTGCATCAGTGAGCAAATGGAGAGGCTGGGCAGCACCTGCTAGTCATGGGGAGCGCTAAGAGCAGCTCAGTGAGGCCAGGGGAGCTCGGAGGCTATGCGTGCAGCAGCAATGGCGGACGGTGGCTTCGGTGCTCGTGGGGAACGGCGCTACGGCACGGAGGGAAGCATGCTGAGTTAGGGGAGAGGGTCAGTGACTCACGGCGATGACGAGGGGACGCTCGGCGAGGTCGGGGACGGTCCGGAGCCGGCGAATTTGACGAAGATGGCCGGCGGGTCCGAGGTAGAAGACGACGGCGATGGCGGCGATGCAGGGCTTCCGGAGGGCTGTGGATCGGTGGGGAGGAAGAGGGGGTCGAGGCGGAGCTCCTGGGTGCATCGGCGAGGCTAGGGGTGGCCGGTGGCCATGGGTACGGCGACGATGACGGCGAGCTCCGCTCGGTCGCGGGAGGGGAAACAGAGGAGCGAGGGGGAGGGAGGTCCAGAGAGCGAGGGAGAAGTGAGAGGGGGTCGGGGACGTCTCCGTGGCGTCGCGAGGAAGTCGGGGAGGCTGCCACGGCGAAGCAGGAGGTGGCCGGCGTCGGCGCGCGTGCGTCCAGCACGCAGCTGCTTCGGGGCGAGGGGGAGGAAGATGACTGGCAGCTGGGCTGCACAGTAACGGGCCGCGCAGAAGCTGGGCCGGCTACAGGTAAGTGGCCCAGGTACGGGTCTTTCTCTCTCTCTCTTTTCTAATTATCTCAGTTTTCTATTATTCTGTAAATTTAGGGCTTTATTAAAAATACTCAGACACTTTCAAAAATCATGAAACTAATCATGGCTACTGTTTAGAATATATCCAACAGTAAACATTTTAGTTTATGATTATTTGAGCATTTGAAATGTTTAATAGCATTTAAATGCCCAAATGAAAATACTATATGATTTAATTCAGTGACCAAATATGTCCTGCAAAAATATAAACCATTTTTGGTAGATGCTTCCACCTCAAACCAGAAATGTTGAACATTTTTAGAGGACATTTTGAGTTCAATGAAAAAGGTTTTATTTTGACCCTAGTTGAATTCATTTGGTGCTAGGGCTTAGTCAATCCCCATCTCAGGTTTAAATAAAATTTAAACATGATGTAACACTCTAATGCATGCACTAGGCATTGTCAGAACTAGGGATGTGACAACTCACCCCCACTAAACAAGAATCTCGTCTCGAGATTCAAGCGTAGGGTAAGGTGAAAGGTAAACGCAACTAGTATAATCTTCACGATCCAGGGTGCACTTCAGTTGAACGTTGATTCAGTCACCATCATTGTCTTGAAGTCTTGCTCTGAGAAATCCTGTCAACATGACATGGAGGGAAGAAGGAGACTCTAGAAGGACTGATCTTTCGAAGATCGAACCACTCAGGATTAACTCCCGGAATGACATAGCAACATCTCTCGAGCTGAGAGACGAAGCACACCTCTAGAGGAATGGAGTGGAGCAGGTGACGAGGTTCACTAGGTAGACAACAATTCCACACTTAAGAGGGTGGTAAACGATTGTCCACGTAGCGAGGAGTTAAGTTGCCATGATACCACGACGAAACATCCTGGAGTAGGGTGATTCGTAGATTGTTACCCTAAGTGGCAAAAAGAATTACTTTTGATTTAGAGATCATTGAAACTCTTCATACCAGCCTAAGGCAATTCACAACGATCGTTTGGAGGGGGCCAGTAGGATGGCATACTCGGACTTGGATGATGTGGATTACCTTGTTGAAGACAACGCAATGGATGAATTTGCTTATCACCGGAAATGGAAGAGACCCATGGTAGAATGGCACATTGGCGGTGCAAGCTGGGAACAAAATGCAAATGCTGGGAATGATTCTAGTAATTGGGGAGAGGCTCAACAATAGAGAGTTATTCCACTATTGGAATGGTTATAGCATTGCCGAGGAAACTGAGAGCACTCCAGTTAGTGTCGATGATAACACCTAGCGCTTGTGCGTGCTCTCAAGAACTTGAGCATTTCCATATTCATCAGGATTTTACCAATATCCGTGTCAAGGATCCTGGCAACACAACATACTACCATGATGAATAGCGATGGACGATGCAGATGCAAAGGAGGATAACACTTTCTCAGATTTCACCCTTGGCGGGGCCAAGGAAATAAAATCTGGAAGATCGACCGAGAGACATTTAGCACTCCGCTTCTAATGTTCTCCTTGATGTGCTAGTGTAACCCATTCATAGATATGGTTTGATATCTAGAACATCAAGTAAAAGGTCGGACTTCGGAGCGCAAAAATCCATAGGGGCAACTAGGGAGTCAACCCTACGAAATCCCTATGGGGGGGTGACCAACTTCATCAATCAAGATATTATAATAACAGGTCTTCCGGCTGGGTGTGTTGGCCACGACATCCAGTTTACCGGTTATCGCGCGACCAATATTATAATTCTTGGGAAATATTCCAACCATCATATCTGCCTGAGATTCAGATCTGGTTGGTGTCAGGATATTCCAGACTCATCAAGTCCAGGAAGAAAAATGAAAGTTTGCAACACAAATCGACGAGATGACGTTGCGGGATTCTCGGAAGATGAACTACGATAGCAAGCTCCAAAACATGAGCTGGTTCTGCTACGCACGTGTGAACACGATGTTCCAGGAAAACATGATCACAGGGTAGTCTTACAATAAAACACTACCGAGTTCTGGTTGGGAACCATCAGCGAGGATATCGATGTTCTTTCATAAGTCCGGATTAGCTCTTATGAAGGAACTCCTTCTCCTTGAACAAATCAACCAGTGGCTTGGTGTGCTAGGGATACATATAGATTGAAGGTTGCAAGTCTTCAAACCACAGCATTCTTCGCACGTGTGCATGACTGATTTGGAATGATTCCAAAGAAAGCAACATTGACTTTCTCGAATCCACGGCGGCAACTTGCATCAGATGCACATGAATTAAAGGAAGTCACTACCTTCATCCAAACATATGCTTCATGAGCTAGCATGAACAGATGCTTTTAAAATTTTCCAACACTAGCTTAATGCTCAACAAAATCATGGAGGAGATAAGGATGTTGTCAATGGGCTCAACAACAATTCATCCGGGTTTCCTTTTAAAAGGAATTCCATAGTTAAGTGAACACGGTGATAGCATTGGACAGACCAAAGATGTAATGGTGTATGCTCGAGGGATCAACCACCAATAAGACAACATTACGAGCATCGTTGGTACTGATTTGATTTGACGATAGCCCACACTCAAATCAAAGGATTGATAAGACAATAGGTCCAGCAACTGATCACAAGGACCAATCGATGAAGATATCATCTTTCTTCAACACACACTACACAAGAATATCCCTTTGGAACGAACTAAATCAGGCAAGCTTTTATCCTCCAACTCTCCAAGTTGTTGTCTAGCTTATCCAACTAGCTCAGGGTATCCAACACAGATTCTTGGAGAAGGGGTGGTTTACAGGAATAAACCAACTTGATCACGAACTCAACATAGCGGTCAGGTGACAACCTGGTAATACTTCTGAGAAGATATTCAGAAAATCACGAACCACCGGTATGTTACTAAGCTCGAGAACAATCTTGCTTTTCAGGGCAAGACGATATGATCAATAGAGCAAGGATTTGAAATAATCCTAACTCATTGATCGAGGAGTGAACCAGGGGAATGGACTAGGTAGCATGATCAACCTTAGAATGATGATTCAAAACCAACACGCTAAGAATGAAATTATTGTCCTTTAACTACCCAGCAACGAGGTTGCTAGGCGTATTGATTTCACACATCACGATTCACTTGTCGACATTCCGGTTATAACCACACGGAACCGAGGAATGAGTAATGATGGTGAGAAGTATCACTACGTCAAAATTCATGAGAGTTGGTGCAGTTCTCATGACAATTCTGACATAAAGGGGGTAATACTCCAAGGTAGAACAAAACCAAAAGCTGGGTTGGCATTTTGATCTGCGGAGCACAATTGCTTTGACCCAATCCTAGATATGGAAGAGGTACTGGAGTTTGTTTCTCCTAGTCATTCTGCGATAGAATGGCTTGACGGACCACAAGAGTAATAGGCATCGATAAACGAACGCACGCATACTCTTGACTATCAATTGATAGACGAGGGTCAGAATGCAACTAAAGAGAACAACTCAAAGGAACATATAATTTTCTGAGTTGTGGATGCATAGATTAGTATGTCGATCCAAGTTCAACATATTTCTTCCGGATAACCCATGCAGAAAGGTAGAACTGGCAGAGCCACAATATATAATGGAGAACTCATCAGGAATAATCCTGTTGTGATATTTCAGTTCAACGAGGAACTTCTGCCATAAGTAGTTCATGGTATTTGGAAGAAGGATGTACCACGAACCTCGAGGACTATCGCAAAGGTTACTAATATCCTAAAGGAGCTAGCAATTACTATCAACATGAAGTAAGTAGGGTGGATCTCGGGTTCAAAACCCAGAAACAGAATACCTATTACTAAGTAGCATCACGGGATGTTTTCGAGAATGATGGCCAGGATCATCACACTGGGAATACAAATCATGGCTAAATTACTAGATGATCCCCTAAGACACCTAGGGTCATAATAATATCTCCAACATATATGTCAAGGCAATAGAATACCTCAACTCAACAATTAGTGTGATTGAGCTGGCATAAAGGAACATCGAAACCAGAGGAAAAGGATTTTGCAAATGCATCAGACTATTTAGAAACCTGGAATGACTCGGACAGCATAACGGCTGTAAATGCTCAGAAGAGATTTGAGACATTCACAGAAATGGTGGCATAACCACTCAGAAGCACAATATCAAGGTTTCGAGATCAACAATTAACATACGGGAGTAGTAGGAACTGAACTGAGACTTAAATCCAACAATCATATAAGTCCACTGATTAGTAACACGTGATCCTGATAGAAAGAAGAGATAGCCTAGTTCTTAACCCCCGTAGGAAAGATAAGATGACTCAGATCAGAAGGCCATGAGGTATAAGGAGTAAAAGAGCCTTACGTTCCATCCCACAATCAATTCCCTTATATAACTAAGGAATTTCTAGACTCAACTTTGACCAGTTTGGCTTGGTAATCCTACAGGCAGTCAAGCTCTGATACCAACGCTGTCAGGACCCCGACTCAATGCCACATCGATCTAGCATGTAACACCTCATATCACTTTGCGGCCTCACGCACGGTATTCCCACGGGTGTCGCCTTACCTTTGCCCGGGACCGTTTGCGCCTTTTGGCACACGTATATGACAGTGTCGCTAGCATCCATATGATAAGGAGCCCGGGCTGACATGGCTAGTCGTAAACCCAAAGTGGCACAGACTTACAGGGACAGGCATCCATGACCCAGCATCGAACGTGTCGGTCATCAGCGAGTGAATCCAGGCTGTAGCACTGGGCTAGCAGGACTCCGGTGAACCGGGCTGTAGCGGGCTGACAGGACTCCGGTATTCATTGCGTGACATTTCCCCGAAGAGACAGACACAGGAACGAAGAAGGACACATGCCGGCCAGCCTAAGTGTTCCGGAGCAGTAGCAAGCTACCAAGGCTCAATGGAAACACTAGGAGACATTTCCCGGTAAGAGAGGCTACTAAAGATAAACAACTAGATGGTCAGATCCCACACATACCAAGCATTTCAACAACATACACACAATATGCTCGATATGTGCAGATACAACATGGCATCACAACATGACTCTACAACTCAAGTAATTTATTCAATAGGCTCCGAGGAGCGAGATATTACAAACATGGGTCTCATGACCCAACAATCAGAGCATACAAGTCAAAGCACAAGCAGAAGCTATCATGTCTGAGTACAGACATCTATAAATGAAAAAGGCTGAGAAGCCTGACTATCTATCAGATCCTGCCGAGGGCACAAGATCGTAGCTGAGGTAACAAGCTAAACGTCGAAGTCCACGTGAAACTACTAGTGAGACCGAAGTCTCTCTGCAAAACATAAAATAGGCAAACGTGAGTACAAATGTACCCAGCAAGACTTACATCAGAACTAACTACATATGCATCATTATCAACAAAGGGATGGTGGGGTTTAACTGCAGCAAGCCAGCTTTGACTCGGTGGCTATCCTGAACTACGACTGCAATGTAACTCTTTTGAGGTGGCGCACACGAGTCCACATATTCACCATATCAATACACCACTATGGATCCGCTCTCGTCTCCCTACGAGAACGCCATCCATAGCACTCACGCTTATCTTGCGTATTTTAGAGTATCCACTTTCACTTGTCTATGAACTGATATAAGCAACCCAGAAGTCCTTTTCCGCGGACACGGCTATTCGAATAGATGATGTTAACCCTGCAGGGGTGTACTTCTTCATACATGTTTCCACCACTTAGCGTCTGCACACGACATGTGCTCGGTAGACTTCAAGCGAAAGCCGACGTGGGTGTAGACCACGACCTACCTAAACACTCAAGTCTCTAGTCCAGGTTTATCGCCTATTCGGGTTCCATCCATGAGGAGATCCGGCCGGAGTTTCGCTCACAGCCCCAAACGATGTGAACAGGGTTCTCGAGATACCAAACGGGCATCCGGTACACCGTGCCACGTACCTACCGCATCACAGCCCACCCCTACGGTCTGCGCTGTCCACGGCCTCCAGTAAGCTACAAACACCAGAAACTACTTGCAACTCCTGGACAGAGGACAAGGGTGAATAAGAAGTCGAGCGAGGTCATATTTCAGGGCCCAATGTATGGTAATAACTGAATCATGGATCACAAACACAGAACTCAGTTCCTGAGGACGGCTGCAATGAGACAACCCACCATGTACTCCTACATGGCCTCTCACCGCTACCTTTACCAAATCGTGTTCACCACTTAGCTCACACACAGTAGGACATGTTCACACACCTCTGATTCATCCCAGATGAATCAGACCTGACACAACTCTAAGCAGTAGCAGGCATGACAAACAAGCATGAATGAGTAGGCACAACAGGGCTCAAACAACTCCTACTCATGCTAGTGGGTTTCATCTATTTACTGTGGCAATGACAGGTCATGCAAAGGATAAAGGGGTTCAGCTACCGCAGCAAGTAACAGATGAATCGGTGTTGTCCTAATGCAGTAAAAGAGAGCAGGAGCGAGAGAGTAGGATTGTATCGAAATGAACAAGGGGGTTTTGCTTGCCTGGCACTTCTGAAGATAACATTGAGTCTTCATCAGTGTCAACGATCACATCATCGGTATCACGTCTATCGAGAGGGGACAAATACCGGCAACACAGAAGGGAACACAATCAATGCAATGCACAATATGATGCATGATCATGACATGGCAAAATGAATGTGTTTTGGCTAATGCAACTAGCAACAGATTAAATGAAGTTGGTTTGAATACAAGATTCAAATTCAAACTCCATATGTGATTAAATAAATGCCCTTTATATGATTTGTGCTAAACAGCAGCTATAAGTTGTTCTAACATGCATGAAAATGGTACAGATGGATTCCTTGAATTTTCTGATAATTTTTCATATATAATTTATTTAATTTGGAGTTACGGTTAATTTTCTATGATTTATTGAAGTTTTAGGCATTTTCTGGAATTTCAGAATTAAATTAAATCCAGAAAATACTTATTGCGTCAGCCCCACGTCACAGTGACGTCAGCAGGGTCAACTGGGCGCCCCAGGTCAAACCTGACGTGTGGGGGCCACACGTCAGTGACACAAGAGCTAATCCCGGTCAAACCCAGCGCTAACTGAGGTTTGACCAGGGGTGGGGCCCACAGTCAGTGGCCTAGGGGGTTGATTAGGGCGTCATTAGTGCTAATTAAACGCGCCACATCGGCAGTCGCCGGAGTATCGCCGGCGGCGACCATTCCGCACGGCGGCGCGGCTCGGATTCGAGCTAGGGCGTCAGTTTGGCGCGCTGAGGGCACCAGGGGATGGCCCTTGCTCCCGCGCATCCAGAGGACCGAGTGGGAGGTCGTGGGGTCGCCGGAACTCATGCCGGCGACGAGCTTTGGCGGCGATGGTGTTCGGTGGTGCTCGGGCGCGTCGCTACGGTGCATCAGTGAGCAAATGGAGAGGCTGGGCAGCACCTGCTAGTCATGGGGAGCGCTAAGAGCAGCTCAGTGAGGCCAGGGGAGCTCGGAGGCTATGCGTGCAGCAGCAATGGCGGATGGTGGCTTCGGTGCTCGTGGGGAACGGCGCTACGGCACGGAGGGAAGCATGCTGAGTTAGGGGAGAGGGTCAGTGACTCACGGCGATGACGAGGGGACGCTCGGCGAGGTCGGGGACGGTCCGGAGCCGGCGAATTTGGCGAAGATGGCCGGCGGGTCCGAGGTAGAAGACGACGGCGATGGCGGTGATGCAGGGCTTCCGGAGGGCTGTGGATCGGTGGGGAGGAAGAGGGGGTCGAGGCGGAGCTCCTGGGTGCATCGGCGAGGCTAGGGGTGGCCGGTGGCCATGGGTACGGCGACGATGACGGCGAGCTCCGCTCGGTCGCGGGAGGGGAAACAGAGGAGCGAGGGGGAGGGAGGTCCAGAGAGCAAGGGAGAAGTGAGAGGGGGTCGGGGACGTCTCCGTGGCGTCGCGAGGAAGTCGGGAAGGCTGCCACGGCGAAGCAGGAGGTGGCCGGCGTCGGCGCGCGTGCGTCCAGCACGCAGCTGCTTCGGGGCGAGGGGGAGGAAGATGACTGGCAGCTGGGCTGCACAGTAACGGGCCGCGCAGAAGCTGGGCCGGCTACAGGTAAGTGGCCCAGGTACGGGTCTTTCTCTCTCTCTCCTTTTCTAATTATCTCAGTTTTCTATTATTCTGTAAATTTAGGGCTTTATTAAAAATACTCAGACACTTTCAAAAATCATGAAACTAATCATGGCTACTGTTTAGAATATATCCAACAGTAAACATTTTAGTTTATGATTATTTGAGCATTTGAAATGTTTAATAGCATTTAAATGCCCAAATGAAAATACTATATGATTTAATTCAGTGACCAAATATGTCCTGCAAAAATATAAACCATTTTTGGTAGATGCTTCCACCTCAAACCAGAAATGTTGAACATTTTTAGAGGACATTTTGAGTTCAATGAAAAAGGTTTTATTTTGACCCTAGTTGAATTCATTTGGTGCTAGGGCTTAGTCAATCCCCATCTCAGGTTTAAATAAAATTTAAACATGATGTAACACTCTAATGCATGCACTAGGCATTGTCAGAACTAGGGATGTGACACCAACCTAGATCCATCAAGGTCCAGTTGTCCTCAGTTCAAAAATTTCAAATTTTGCCCACTGCAAGTTTGGACCAGAAATGCCATTTTTGGTGAAATCCATATTTTTCCTTTTCCAAAAATTCTGAGGAAATTCATACAGCTTCCAGATACACCAAGAGGCCATCTCACCAAAGATCAGCTCCAGAAAAATTTCCCACATGACAAAAACATTTCATCGAACACCTGGCATGCACTGTTTCTGTCTGAATTCAGGAAAAGTTCAGAGATTCAGTGTGTGGGTTCAGTCGACAGTGCCATTTCGTCAGAACCCGTCGACAATCTCGCCAATAGCCTCCTTGGATCAATGCTCACTCCTCCCCCTCCTTATCCAGTGCGCGGCACGCTCGCTTGGCCTGGCGCGGGCGTCGGTGGCGACGTGGCTCGCCAGCTCCGGCATCTTCTGCGGAGGCAGAGCCACCCGTGGTGGCCAACAGAGGACGGCCCTGCCTTTCGGCATCGTCCGGCACCACACCAGCCACTAGAGCCCTCCGCGTGTCCACCCTCTCCTCTGTGCATGACTGCAGCACCATCACCGTGGCCTGGCAAGCACAGAGCGTGCTCTCTGCCGCCGACGGGCCCGCGAGGCGCTGTCCCATCGAAACCGCGGAGCAGGCCAAATCCCACCAAGGTTAGCGTTTGTGTGGAGCCAGTGGATCATCACTAAGCTACCCAATCCCCTAAATGGCCCGTTCAACCTCTACACAGCTGTAGCCATCGCCCGAGTTATCCCGTTCTCGGGCACCGCCTCGGGCCGGCTATAAAAGGGGGCCTCGAGCTCGATCTCGACCAGGAATCACCCCTACACCTCTCCAGAGCCACGCCCAGCCACTAGGTGGACCTTGAGGGGGTCTTCTTCTCCGTTTTTGGCCGCCCCGATCCGCTTCGGGCACCGGCATGATCCGCGCCGGTGAGGGCACCCACGCCTCCCTAACTCTGCCCGTAACCTCCTAGTGCACCCACACTTCTAACCCACGCTCCAATTTGAAGCTTGCATCTCTGCTTGGAGAGAATCAACCTCACCCGAACCACCATCCGCCGGAGTTGGGGCCTCCGTCGACGTGGCGCTCGCCGACGCTCAACTCCACCACCCACAGGTGCGGAAGAACATGGTGAACACGTTGGTACCCTCCGATCCCCTTGCCTCGCCGTGGATCGCCGCCGGCGACCACCGCGGCCCTCGGGGGCCAGTGCCCTGTTCTGGTTATCAAACCCGACGGGTGGGACCTCCCCGTCAGCTTTTTCTTTTTTTGGAACGTTTTCTAAAAATGCCTTCGGGCAAAATACGTCTCCCCTCTGGACTGACGTATTCTAGATGAAATGTTTTCTGTATTATGAAGTGAACCCTGGAAACTTTCTGTTTCATTGCAGAAAGGTCCCTAGACTAAAACCCTTATAACTTTCAAACAAAGGATGATTTTTAACTTGAAACATTTTCTGTCATCTTTATTTTTCTGTCTAGTTTTTTGTCATATTTATTTGAAAATTATTTGGGATACTTTTTGTGCACGCACGGTATTTATGTAGTATCCGATTTTCTTTAAATACGTAGATACCGGAGGAGGTAAAGGAGATGCGTACTTCGCCGAGCTAGACTCCGACTTCTCCGAACCAGGCAAGCATGTTTGAACCTTTGATATGATGAGTGTTTTGCATGTTTGCTTGAGTAGTTTTTCTCATGGCATGTTTATATAAGCATTTGTGAATGTTATGTGCATGCAAGACAAGCTACAAGTGAGCTTCGAAGCTGGATGTGTTCTTATGATGATAAGATAACACGATCATGTGGTGACATGATGGGTTGCAGGCTGGTATTGTTGAAGCATGCCAGTTTTATCTCAACCATGAACTCCAGTTTTAACATGGGTCAAGTCTCGATCCCGTTCGTTTCCCCTTCGTGCTGCCACATGTTTTCTGCAAAGGGTGCGGTTTAGTAAGTTGCAAACCTCTTTCCTTGTACACACCAAATAGAAGGACCGTGATGAGGGTTCCATGGCCATGGATTAAAGCCCGTCATCTGGTCGGGGGGCATGGGTGTTTCCGGTTGGGACCGAGAGGGGGGCACCCCTTAGAGCGTGCGATATAAATTTGATCCCATGCTATTCGAGGTTGTAGCCTCCCCGTCTTAAGGTTTTTCTTGAACGTCGCCGAGGGTGATCCATGGCAATGGAATGTGGAATGGGTGTGTACTGGTTAGACGTGTTTCTTCTAAAACACCATAAACGGAACTAGTCCTTGTGACTACCGAAATCCGTTGGCTGTGGTAATGAGTACAAACTCTGCAGAGTCAAAATCATTCGAGTATCCATGTCCACGAGCAAGGACTTGTACATCATCTCTGTATCAGTGTCAGTCTCACTGACAAATCTCAGTGTCAACCCCAGAGGCAGCCCGCGGAGTATAAACATTAAACCGAGAGTGGTAAACTTGGCTGAAGGTTATTTATGTGAATGGACTAACCAGTTTATTATTATATGCTGAGTATTTCCTTGCGATGATTTAAATTTATGAGCTATTTAAATTCGAATGATAAACTATAAGCCCTTTATGTGATGTCGCTCAGACGTCCGACTGTGGCATTATTGTTACTTACTTTTGATATAAGCCCTTTATGTTATGTCGCTCAGACATCCGACTGTGGCATTATTGTTATTTACTTTCGATGTAAGCCCTTTCTGTGATGTCGCCCAGATGTCCGACTATGGCATCATTGTTATTTATTTTCACTATAAGCCCTTTTCGAGATGTCGCTAGACGTCCGACTGTGGCACGTTCTGTTATTTACTTTTCAATATAAGCCCTTTATGTGGTGTCGCCGCAACGCCCGACTGCGGCATGCTAATTTACTATTACCTTTCGAGGCGTCGCTTTAGACACCCAATCGGTCTTCTGTTATTTTATTGGGATTTCGGGAGGACTACCGCCTGACTTCCTTTTATTTATCGTGCAGTGCAAATCTATTATTTGATTCTGCATACTAACCTGCTCATGTGCATCATGTTTACATTTGTTATATCTTATGTCCGAACTGTCTTGCGAGTATATTCAAAGTACTCACCTGGCTTGTTGATTTGGCCAGATGTTGACAAAGGCGATCTTATGGCTGAAGAGTTCGATAGCGAGTCCGACGCCTAGAGGAGTCCCAGTCAGTCACGTGCGACCCTGGAGTTGTTCACTTGTATTATACACGCTTCCGCCACCCGAATAAAAATCATCAAGCCTCACTCTGACGCTTGATGAGCTGTAAGCTTTCAGAGTCATGTCACTCCCTCACTATGACATATCCACCACCACCTTTATTTCGAGTCAGTAGTTATGTCACCATACCCTTGTGTCATATCCGCCTTTATGTATAATATAGGCGTGCTTGTAATAAATTGTTGAGCATCCTCAGCTCAACCATGTATAATATTTAGTTCTGCTTGATTTCTGTATCAAGGTTTTGTCTGCCAGTAAGAAGAATTCTTCTGTACTGGTCAACACAAAGGTTGGCTTTTCAATAAATGTTTTATTGGAAAGGCGGTGCTGACACATAACCGCCTCTCACCCGGATTCATACACGGTGGGCGCCAAAACACAGTGTGTCCTCGGCCGAAATCGACTCCCTCCCCGATTCATACACAGTGGGAGCCAAAAACAAACTCTCGTCGGCAAATATTTGGTGTATGCGAGATTACCGTCCTATCCCCAACCGACTAATATTGCTGTGATGTACTCCCTCCATTCCAAAATAGATGACTCACTTTGTATTAACTTTATACTAAAGTTGAGACAAGCGCGCCCTGAAGACATGGTTCCCCGCTTCCTCTCCACCTCCATTTCCCCATTCGTACTCTGTGGGCACCAAAACAACCTCTCCACCGCAACCTCCTCTGTCCGCCACCCCATCCACCGCCGTCCTCCTCCACCATGCCGGAGCTGATACCCCGACGTCGCCGTCCATTACAAGAGATCGACCTCTCTCATACACAGCTTCGGACCGGGCTCCTTGCATCCCGTCCTCTCGCTTCATCTCCACCGTCGTCCACCTTGCCGGCGCCGCTCCGACGACCGTCTCGTCCACCGTGCCCCGCCGCCACCATCTACTCTCCTAGATCTACTTCCACACCGCCGACAGCCATCTCTACTGCAGCACCGTCAAATTCTCAACAGATGCATACACGGCGCCGCACCAGAGGCAGTACTCTTTCGTATCTGCTCAACTTATTTATCGCAACAAGAAAATAGATCACCACTGCTTTACTCTGATTTCTTGTCCATCACTTACTTCCTAGCTGAGAGCAAACATTGGTTGCGAAGTTTCCTTTGTCTGGTTTGCACCTTTAGATACGTCATGGCACACTCAACACTATACTCCCAATGCTTATGGTTTTCGCCTTTTATATCCCACACTAGTTAAATGATAGTAGACTACATTTCAAAATTGGGTCAGTTGATTTTTCAGAGCTCGGGTGGGGACTTTGGTTTTTGCGGGTTGTTGGTGGGGCCTCGCCGAACGAAGAAAACTCAATGCGGGTGGGGGCGGGGCTGGGGGGTGGGAGTGGCGGAGGAACACAGGCGGTGGGAGCCGATGGTCCGGTCGGCGGCCCGTGCGGTGTTCTGTATGGGAAGAATCAGAGATGAGGAAGAAGAAAGGTTAGGAGACGTAGGATCTTCATCCAACCACCTGAAATGGTCGACTGACCCAAATGCAAACATGCCTTTATTTTCAGTACCGTCGTCGTACCTGCTTAGCACTACTCCTAAATCCATCAAGCTAAACAACGTGCCACTCATAATAACAAACTTGTTGCTCAAGTACGAATCTGATATGATGTTGATATTACTAAAACAGATAACATTTAATTGGTCAGCTAATGTTCCTACTTTACTTTCGAAAAGGCACGTGCACCACATATAGAGAGACAACAGGGAGTTGCTTTCTTAATGCGCTCTGGTTCATCATGTGTGGGCACTACGCTATGAACATTTTATTATCCAAAATCTGCTTGCTCTTCTTTACCATGTTCCTCTATAGTTCTTCTTTAATAAGTACTCTCTCCATTCCTAAATACAAGTCTTTGTATAGATTCCACCATGGACTACATATGGAGCAAAATGAGTGAATCTACATTCTAAAATGTATCTGGATACATTTGTATGTGATCCATAATGGAAATCTCTACCAAGACTTATATTTTGGAATGGAGGGAGTATGATAGTAGTACAGTATGTTCCTTGTAGTGAAGATGACCAGGGACATTTGCAGTGTAGGGGTCTATACGGTCGGTTGGTATGGACACTTTGAACTCTTCGGGCCTCTTTGATTCGTAGGATTTTGTCAACATGGGAATAGGATTTGTAGTGGCCTGTCCACTTGAATCCTATAAGAATAGAAAGGAAATGCGGGGAGCCGTGTCACCTTTGAGAGTTACACTGATATTAACAGTACCACACCTTCAGTTGAAGAGAGCTGGTATCCAAAGCCTTTCTAGCCGTACCGGCAATACTAGCAAATATATTCTAGCAAGTTCCACTTTTCTCATTTTACTCTGATGCTTACGGTTTTCCCGTTATATCTACACTGTGATCTGTGTAGCTACTTTGTGTCGCACTAGTAGCAATCCACTCTTGAAGCTAAACATTGCAATGACTTACAAAATTGGCACCAAGGCATTGAGTGCCATTCTGGATGCAATGAAACTTATACGCTCCCCACCTGTTGACTCTTGTTCAGAATATGATCCTAATGACTCTTGTTCAAAATTGCCACATATAGAGAAATAACATGGAATTGCTTTTGTTTGGGTGTTGTGATTCATCATGAGTGGGCAATCAACATTGTATGCAATTAAGGGGAACCTCAAGAATATGCTTCCTCTTCTGTTCTTTAACATGTTCCTCTTTTGTTATTCTGTATTTTGTACGTACAGTATGTTCCTTGTCAGGAAGGGGAGCAGGGACATCTGCAGTAAACAACTGATAGAGCTGGTATGTACTTGATTCATAGGCGTTCAATTACTAGCGGCAATACAGCACCGTATTTTCAAGCCAGTTCCACTTTCCCGATTTATATATTGTGGTTATAGTGTACCCCTTTTATGTACACTATGATCTGCCTAGTTGTTGTGTGCTCTTGTTATGATGGTTTGGCAATAAACTCTCTATACAGTATACTTTGAACCTATCATCTGCCAACTGTCCTTACTTTTGGAGCCTATTTTTTTGTGTACTTGTGCCAGATTATATAAATGCACACACCATATTACTGCACACATGAGCTCTCTCATCAGAATCCAGGGATAGCACACAAGTGTTTACAAGGGCGCCCCTATATTAGAATATCCTCTACATTACAAAGATAATCTCACAACTATTTATGTTTTCATGGTTCTCAGATATTATACGCAATTACAGTGAATATTTGAATGCGCGCATCAAAAGAATATTGTGGAACACTGCAATGACTTGCAAAATTGGCACCAAGGCATTGAGTGCCATTGTGGATGCAATGAAACTCATACGCTCCCCATCTGTAGATTCTTGTTCAGAATATGATCCTAATGACTATTCTAACCTCGAGGAGTCAAAGGCAGATGGCCTGTCATGTTCACCCATCAAGGTGCCTGCTCTAATTTAGCAAGGTTTTATTGATTGCGTGTATCTTGCATATGTTATCTTGCATTTCTTCTACTTTGTTGCACCGCCATCTGCTTAGTTTACTCATCATCTATGTCGAGATGCCATGCCCATCCATTATCAATACATATTCCATCTGTCATCATACCATGTTTTTTCACTCAAATGTTGTTCTTGTGCATCACACATCAAAAAGGAACAGGGTGATTGCCGAACCTGAATGAGCACCAGCAAAGTCCTTGAAAAACATGGCTGTGTCGGAGAAATCAGACACCACCCCACTTATATTGGCTGTACAATCAGTGACACAAAACGTAGGACCGACTCCAGTAGACTGTACCCATACTTCACTGGCCACACCACTAGCCCCACCACACATGACCTGCACTCCAGAAAAAGGTATGCTGATTTTAGTTGCCGTAGCACCAGCCGTACCACAGAAAAATCCCACTCCAGCAAAAGTACAGTAAGTCCACCGGCCGAAGACCTATCCCAACTGCAGAGATGGTCAATTCCTGCAGATTGGAACCCCATTCTAGTTATTCCTAGTTTAAGACAATACTTTCAATGTTGTTAGGTACTACGTGCATATATTCCCATCATTGGAAGATTATAGTGAAGACAAACACCATTTTCACATCTTCCTGTCCTAGTTACGTGTAAGTGCTATTATTCATGGTGATTATTTTCCTTTTTTCTACTGATTAAACACATCAATGATTTTACATTACATTGTTGTAAGTAGGCGAGGGTCAATCTGGATAGTCATGACGAGCAAAGCTTGCTTGTGCTTTTCAAGGAAGCATTGCAGCAGTATTGGTGTTACTTGAGGAAATCACACTTTGATGGCAAGTCTATAAACGAATTTCTGGTGAAGTCTCCTGTGCTAAATTTAGAAGACATTGAATGGAAAAACCTTGTTATACACTGGTCTCGTTCCGAGGATGAGGTACTGTCTATGATATCGCATGGCAATTTGAACTTCTACTTCTCCGCATGTGCCTTACAGATCTTTTTGCAGGAAATCTGTTTGAAAAAGAATTCCGGTTTGAAATGAACGACAGGATATCGCAAATATGTTGCTCGCTGCTTTGCTCTTGTTAGTACCTGTTGTCATATATCAGTGTACTTGCATACATACCTGGTTCATTATGTGACAGTAGTATGCATGATAGCTTCCTTATCAATTGGTCGCTCCAAATTATCTAATCTGTATGAATGGTTACATTAGTGTAGAATATATCCAATGCCAATGAATTTTTTTAGCTCTGCATTGTTCTTGTATGTACCTGCTGTCCTTTATCAGTGTACTTATACTGATAGGTAGTTGTTCATGTACCATCACTCTGCAGCTTATTTTCCTTTGCCCTCCAATTTCTACACATAAGATCTATATTTACTCTTACCATAAGGTTGGATAACACCGATGGTACTGAAGAAGTTTAGCTCTGCGTTGCTCTTGGTTGTACATTTTGCCTGTATCGTTGTACTTACATTTATAGCTACTTGGTTACGTGGCATCACCCTTCATCTTATCTTAAATATTCTCCATTTTTTCTTATATTGTCACATCTATATTTACTCTTAACAAAATGTAGAATAAAGGCAATGCTTATGAAGAAGATTCGGTGGTAAACTTCTTGAATTGCCCCCCCCCCCATCAGCATGGACAAGGGCTTTATAGAGCCTACGTTCACCAATAATGTAAGTTTGTCCTTCTCAAGCCTTCAAACTTTGTTATGTATATTTGTTTAGGCATGACTGCAACAGCTGTTTATTTTTGGTGTTTGCTTCAAATTGCATGTTTAAAGTTTATTATGTACTCCAGTTCATAAAGAAAAGTTTGTCCTTCTCAATTTAAGTTTTCAGTTGTACAACGAAGTTCCTTCTTCATACATGTAAATTAAACTATATAGAGCAAGTGATCTTATTTTTCCAATATGAAATGGGATAAATTGACCGCACACTAACCATTGATACTTATGAGTCCCCGGGATATGATTTATTACGTCTCTACTAAATATGATTTATTACGTCTCTGCTAAATATTTCCTTGCTCATAAGAAACAAGATGCTTTAAGGGAAATATATAATTTTGTGCAAATTGAAGAAGAGAGTCTCCCACAAGCTTGGGGGAGGCTTCTCCAATTACTTAATGCTTTGCCTGATCATCCTCTCAAGAAATATGAGATACTTGATATCTTTTATATTGGACTAACCGATGCTTCCAGAGACCACCTGGATAGTTCTGCTGGTTGTGTTTCAGGGAAAGGACAGTTGATGAAGCTGAAATTCTATTAAATAATATGTTGACTAATGAAAATAATTGGACACTTTCTGATCCAATCCCTGATCCAATTCCTGAACCAACTCCTTAGCCAACTCCTAAGAAAAGGGGTATTCTATTTCTCAGTCCTGAAGATATGCAAGAGGCAAAGAAATCTATGAAAGAAAAAGGTATTAAAGCTGAATATGTTAAGAATTTACCTCCTATTGAAGAAATACATGGCCTTAATTTGCCGCCTGTTGAAGAAAGACATGGTCTTGATAACCCGACACAGGTAGTAAAGGTAAATTCTCTCTATAGATATGATAAGGCTGAAATCCCTCCTACTAAGTTTGGTAGCCAATGCTTAGATGAGTTTGATAACTTTATGGTTAAGCAAGAAGATTTTAATGCTTATGTTGGTAGACAATTGAAACATAATGTTGTTTATATGGATAATGCTAAAGGTGAACTAAAACTTATTAGTAAACATGCATATATGGCTACCACTCAAGTAGAACAAGTATTTAAAGCTTAGAATGATTTGCTCAATGAGTTAAATAGTAAGAAAAATGATAATGTTGTTAGAGTTATGACTAGAGGTGGTAAAATGAATCAGGAACCTTTGTATCCTGAGGGCCATCCTAAGAAAATTGAGGAAGATTCTTAGAGAAATAATATCGATGCACCTAGTCCTTCTAAGAGGAAGAAAAAGAAACATGATAGGACTTTGCATGCTTCTAGTGAACCTGTTGTTGACACACCTGAGAATCCCAATGATATCTCTATTTCTGATGCTGAAACACAATCTAGTAATGAACATGAACCTAGTGATAATGTTGATAATGATGTTCATATTGATGCTCAACCTAGTAATCACAATGAAGTAGAGATTGAACCTGATGTTGATCTTGATAACCCACAATCAAAGAATCAACGTTATGATAAGAGAGGCTTTGTTGCTAGGAAGCACAGTAAAGAAAGAGAACCACGGGTTCAGAAACCCATGCCTTTTCCTCCTAAACCATCAAAGAAAAATGATGATGAGGATTTTGAGCGCTTTGCTGAAAGGATTAGACCTATTTTCTTGCGTATGCGTTTAACTGATATGCTTAAAATGAATCCTTATGCTAAGTACATGAAATATATTCTTACTAATAAAAGAAAGATACCAGAAGCTGAAATTTCCACCATGCATGATAATTATACTTTTAAGGGTGGAATACCAAGGAAACTTGGAGATCCAAGAGTACCAACTATACCATGCTCCATTAAAAGAAACTATGTTAAAACTGCTTTATGTGATATTGGAGCCGGTGTTAGTGTTATGCCTCTCTCTTTATATCGTAGACTTGATTTGAATATGTTGACACCTATTGAAATATCTTTGCAAATGGCTGATAAACAAACTGCTATACCTGTCGGTATTTGTGAGGATGTGCCTGTTGTGGTTGGAAACGTTACTATTTTAACGAACATTGTTATTCTTGATATTCCCGAGGACGATAGTATGTCTATTATTCTTGGAAGACCCTTTTTGAATATTGCAGGGGCTGTAATGATTGCACCAAAGGCAATGTCACTTTTCATGTTAATGGTAATGAGCATACGGTACACTTTCCGAGGAAACAACCTCAAGTGCATAGTATGAATTCTATTGGAAAAATTTCAACTATTACTATTGGAGGTTTTGAATTTCCTATTCCTAATGTCAAGAAGAAATATGATATTCTTATTGTTGGGGACATGCATATCCCCGTTGAGGTAACCTTGTGTTATTCGAAAATTCTCCGGTTCCATGTTATTTGGAATGAGTTTTTTAACAAGACCTGATCAACCTTGTTAGTGGATTCCTTTTGATGAGCATTAGATGGATGAATTTAGAAAACACAAATCTCTGTACCTTCTTTTTACTTTCTATTATTTATATTAAATAAAGCAAAAATAGTAATTTCTGTCTGTTTTCTGAATTATCCATGCAATAAAAAATACCCTGAAAATAGAAGTTCTCCAAATGCCCTGAAATTTAGATATGATTTTTTTCTAGAATATTTGAGAATATCTGGCACTGAAAACATATCAGGGGGATCAAGCACCTGGCCACGAGGGTGGAGGGTGCACCCTACCCCCCTTGGCACGCCCCCTACTTTGTGGGCCCACGGTGGCGCCCCGCACTTATTCCAGCCACCACACACTCCTTCTTCCTCCCAAAAAATCCCAAGCAGCTGAAACCCGAGTCCAAGCTCATTTTGCTTCCATTTTCGATCTCCTTTCTCAAAGCTCCATTCAAAAAAGTGCTTTGGGAGATTGTTCCTTGGTATGTGACTCCTCCAATGGTCCAATTAGTTTTTGTTCTAGTGCTTTATTCATTGCATATTTTTGCTCCTTAGGTGACCCTGTTCTTGAGCTTGCATGTCAAATTTATGTGGTCAAAAGTAGTTTTGATGGATGATATTGTCTCTAGGCACTTGTATGAGTAGTTGCTATCAATTTTCTTGATTTTGGTTCACTTTTATTTTTAAGTTACTAAAAATTTCTGAAATTTTTCAGAGGAAGGAATATGTTTACGAAAATGTACCAAGGTGGTCCTTCAAGGAAGCAAGGACCCAGGCTCACAATACGCGATGCCGATGATGAACCACCAAGGGAAGCTCAGGTGCGGGCTTGTGAATGGCTGTCAGAGGACTTTATGGATCGAACAGGTATCAAGAAAGAATTTAATGCGTATGTGCGTTATGCGGATCTTGAGATCCTCGAGGCAGATAAGTGCTGCCAATACCACTATCTCACTGATTCCTTTGTGAGAAGGTTTGAATTTTCATCATCACGCAATTCTCAAACTGTCCTATTTGATCTTTATGAAAATTCTTATACTATGGACTTAGAGGATTTTAATACTGCTTGCAAACTTCCACAATGGGGCAGCACCAGTGAGCCTCACAAATATGAGTTTAGAGATTTTCTTGCTATTATAACTGTGGGGGAATCTAGAGAAATAACACAAGCTACCATAGGGAGCATTCATTTTCCTGCTATATATTATTTTGCTCTCTTCATAGGTAGTTGCATAAATGTTAAGGATGAAGCATGTCACATGTGTGTCCCTGACCTCAGTATTCGTAGCAGTGCTGTATTAGGAGATAAACATTATAATTTGGGAGCCATTTTTGCACGTAGGTTGCATAATAACAGATTTAATGGAGATTTCTTTGGTGGAATTTATGCAAACCGACTAGCTAATTTTCTTGATATACCCATACGTAGGTTTGATATTGGGTTGCCTCCTTTTTATTTAGATTACGATGCTATGATTCGTCATCAGTTTGTTGAGAGGAACAATCAGTTTCTCAAGTACCGACTAATCTTTGATAGACGACGAACCTATCACATCGCTCTCCCTGCTCCTACTTTCTTTGACTATTAGGCAAAAGGGAGATATATATGTTGTAACTAGGGAGGAAGCGGCCGAGTATGAGAGGAGGGCGGAGACAGCTCGCCTCCAAGCTGCAGCTCATCAGGAAATTGCCGCTGCATCTCAGTGCGACCCTAGCTACAATTTTGGATATCCGCCAGGCTAGCCGTGGCCATAGACCAACTTAGGCCAAAAGCCTAAGATTGGGGGAGTACGTATTTCTCACCGACATTACATTCATGTTCACACACTCATGCTAGTTGTCGGTGCTCATACTTTTTCATTGTAATATCCATGCTAGTTTAATATCCCCTTCTTATGCTTTCTTCTTGTGTGTTTAATAAATCTTAAGAAAAACAAAAAAATTAGTTGTATCTTTTTAATTAGTTTACTTTCCATGCTTGTAGTAGTAATTAAAAAGAAAACCCAAAAATATTTCTCGTTCTTCTTTTGCTTGTTGGAAGCTTTCCCATGTAAATAGTTTTATTTCTTTCTTGTTCTTTGGGGGTCGAGAGGAGAAGACAATAATGAAAATGTTGAGTCGCTCTTATATGCATTAGTGTTGATCTAACAAAGAGCCCATATTACTTTGTCTTCTCTCTTGAATTGAATGCTTGCAGATTCTAGCTTAGTTCAATGCACGTGCACTATTATTATTATCCACACTATTCGGTCATGCGAGTGAAAGGCAATAATGATGATATATGATGAACTTATTGAGATGAGAAAAGCTGGTATGAACTCGACCTCTCTTGTTTTTGTAAATATGATTAGTTCATCATTCCTGATTCAGCCTATTATGAATAAACATGTTTGCAATGACAATTAGAGATTATGGTTGCTTATGCCATGCTTAATTATCTAGGAGCTTATAATGGTTTGCCTTGCGTGCCAATATGCTATTAAAATGGTTGTGATGTGGTATGATAGGGTGGTATCCTCTTTTGAATGATTCGAGTGGCTTGACTTGGCACATGTTCACGCATGTAGTTGAAACAAAATCAACATAGCCTCTATGATATTTATGTTCATGGTGCATTATATCCTATTCATGCTTGCATTCGGTGTTGATTAATTTTAATGCATGTTCATGACAGTTGTCGCTCTCTAGCTGGTCGCGTCCCAGTCTTTTTCTAGCCTTCACTTGTACTAAGCGGGAATACTGCTTGTGCATCCAACTACATAAACACCAAAGTTATTCCATATGAGTCCACCATACCTACCTATATATGGTATCTACATGCCGTTCCAAGTAAATTTGTATGTGCCAAACTCTAAACCTTCAAATAAACATTCTGTTTTGTATGCTTGAATAGCTCATGTATCAAATAGGAATGTCAGTATCTTCCATGCTAGGCGGGTTATTCTCAAGAGGAGTGAACTCCGCTCCTCACTCACGAGAAAGTGGCTGGTCACCGGGATGCCCAGACCCATGCTTTATGCAAATTAAATCAAAATAACGGCAAACAAAACTCCCCTGGGGACTCTTGTTAGTTGGAGGAACTCGTTGTTCCGAGCAAGCCATGTATTGAGGCTTGTTGGTGGAGGGGGAGTATAAACTTTACCATTCTGTTTGGGAACCGCCTATAATGTGTGTAGCATGGAAGATATCGAGATCTCTCGGTTGTTATGTTGACAATGAAAGTATACCGCTCAAAATATTTTTCATATCTATTTCAAAACCAAGCTCTGGCACCTCTACAAATCCCTGCTTTCCTCTGCAAAGGGCCTATCCATTTACTTTTATGTTGAGTCATCACCCTCTTATTAAAAAGCACTAGTTGGATCATGTCAAAAAAAAAGCACCAGTTGGAGAGCACCTCTGTCATTTGCATCCATTAATATTAGTTTACATTGAGTATGAATTGACTGGATCTCTTTTACCATGAATTACAATGTCTAGTCAGTCCTTGATATTTAAAGCTGCTCTGCATTTATGTTTTGTGGTCTCAGAAAGGGCTAGCAAGATACCATCTTGTCATATCATATAATGATTGTTTTGAGTAAGTGTTGTCATCCTAGATTTATTATTATTGCTCGCTAGTTGATTATACCATTGACATGAGTAAACATGAGACCTAAATGTTATGGTGAATATGGTTAGTTCATAATCTTTGCTGAAAACTTGAATGCTGGCTTTACATATTTACAACAACAAGAGCTAACAGAGTTTGTAAAATTCTTTCTTTATCACTTTCAGTTTATCAACTGAATTGCTTGAAGACAAGCAAAGTTTAAGCTTTGGGAAGTTGATACGTCTCCGTCGTATCTACTTTTTCAAACACTTTTGCCGCTGTTTCAGACTCTAACTTGCATGATTTGAATGGAACTAACCCGGAATGACGTTGTTTTCACCAGAATTTCCATGGTGTTATTTTTGTGCAGAAATAGAAGTTCTCGGAATGACCTGAAAATCAACGGAGAATTGTTTTGGAATATATAGAAAATACTGAAAGGAAGATCCACGTTAGGGGGGCCTCCACCGGTCCACGAGGGTGGGGGCGCGCCATACCCCCTGGGCGCACCTCCCTGCCTCGTGGGTCCCCTGACGCTCCATCGACCTCAACCCTAACTCCATTTATTCAATTTCGGGGAGAAAAAAACTAGAGAGAAGGATTCATCGCGTGTTATGGTACGGGGCCGCCGCCAAGCCCTAAAATCTCTCGGGAGGGCTGATCTGGAGTCCGTTCAGGGCACTAGAGAGGGGAATCCGTCGCCATCGTCATAATCAACCGTCCTCCATCACCAATTTCATTATGCTCATGGCCATGCGTGAGTAATTCCGTCGTAGGCTTGCTGGACAGTGATGGGTTGGATGAGATTTATCATTTAATCGAGGTAGTTTTGTTAGGGTTTGATCCCTAGTATCCACTATGTTCTGAGATTGATGTTGCTAGCTATGACTTTGCTATGCTTAATGATTGTCACTAGAGCCCGAGTGCCATGATTTCAGATCTAAACCTATTATGTTTTCATCAATATATGAGAGTTCTTGATCCCATCTTGCAAGTCTATAGTCACCTACTATGTGTTATGATCCGTCAACCCCGAAGTGACAATAATCGGGACCAGTCCCAGTGATGACCGTAGTTTGAGGAGTTCATGTATTCACTATGTGTTAATGCTTTGGTCCGATGCTCTATTAAAAGGAGGCCTTAATATCCGTTCGTTTCCAACAGGACCCCGCTGCCACGGGAGGGTAGGACAAAAGATGTCATGCAAGTTCTTTCCATAAGCATGTATGACCATATTTGGAATACATGCCTACATTACATTAATGAACTGGAGCTAGTTCTGTGTCACCCTAGGTTATGACTGTTACATGATGAACATCCGGCATAATTCTCTATCACCGATCCATTGCTTACGAGCTTTCCACATATTGTTCTTTGCTTATTTACTTTTCCATTGCTATTGTTAGAATCACTATAAAACACCAAAAATATTACTTTTGCTACAGTTACCCTTTTACCACAGTTACCACTACTATCATATTACTTTGCAACTAAATACCTTGCTGCAGATATAAAGTTTCCATGTGTGGTGGAATTGACAACTCAGCTGCTAATACTTGAGAATATTCTTTGGCTCCCCTTGTGTCGAATCAATAAATTTAGGTTGAATACTCTACCCTCGAAAACTGTTGCGATCCCCTATACTTGTGGGTTATCAGGCGGCCGGCTTCTTGATGCATGGCAGCCACGTCGAGGAGCTGATGAATGCGCTCCGTCATGCAGCGTCGCTCGTCACCCTCTAGGTGATACAGTTCGTCTGATGCCGCCTGGGCAGCACGCATATTCTCCAAAGGCATGGCATAGACGGGACACTACTAGGAAAAGGGCTATAGATAATATGGACACTAATGGCGCACCAGACATGTGGTGCACCACTCCTATATAGCAGTGGCGCACCATGTGTGGGTACGCCATTAGTGTGATAGACAATAATGGCGCACCACACCCATGGTGAGCCACTACTAACATTTTTTTTCCAAAAATACTAATAGCACACCAGGGAACAGTGCGCCATTACTAGTTTTAATTAGTAATGGCGCACCACTCACCTGTGCACCACTACTATCAATTTTTTTTCCAAAAATACTAATGGCGCATTTGTAGGTGGTGCGCCATTAGTAACCTGGGAACAACTAGATATTTTGGACAGGCACCTACACACTCACTTTCCCCACGTCATTCTCTCCACCTCCTCCTCCAAGCTTGTCTCGTCTGCCTCCTCCTCCTCACCTCATTTGCAGCATAAATTCATCGAAATTAAGTTGTTAAATTACCTTTTTTGGTAGGTAAGTAAGGGGAAAGCTTTCTTTATGTTGTAGATCTACTTTTTTCTCCCTCGAACAACGTGCACATGCACTTTTTATGGCCCAGCTAGATCTATGTATGTTTGCGGTGTTGCATATATGTTTGTGTTTGTGGGTACCGGTATTTGAAATGCGATAGTTGCAAATATTTTGCCGGAATGTTGATTCCTTTCCGTGTCGGCGAGAATTTTGGCACTATGCATTCTTTTTGCTCCTATTTTTAGGGAAATTCATGCTAAATTTTTTCTTGGTTCTAAAATATTGTTTTGCTCTACCCCGCAGGCGACCATGGTCCGCACGATGACCGAAGGCATCATGAATAGGTTTTGGAGCTCCGCGAAGGCCGAGATGCTTCAAAAGAACGAGACAGAGATAAGATGTCCGTGTCGAAGATGCAAAATGAAGAGCCCTATTGCGGACCAGATTCCGGGCAGGTGCGGGACCACCTGCTCTTGTGTGGTTTCATGGATGGCTATCAGTGGCAAGGTGATGAAGATGACTATGAAGTCGTCCATGGGGGCCGGGCAAGAAATGAGGAAGGGCAACAAGACAACCACCGCGGCGAGGGCGGGCGAGAAGACGAAGAATCTCCAGGACATGATCACGATGGTGATGCTGTACACAGTCATCATGTAGAAGATGCCGGACATGATGATGAGGAAGATCAGGACGAAGGGCATGATCATGAAGATGAAGATGCCAGAGCAGACGATGATGGACCATCGATGGGCTGGGTGCATGACCCTCATATTCAAGAGCTGCTTCTCAAGCAGACGGATAACGCAAGAGCTGCCGCCCGAGAGAAAGCCAAGCTGGATCAATTGGAGATAGATGCGGTTACTCCACTGTATGAAGGATGCAGGGCCAAGGATACCTGGCTCAAAGTAACGCTCATGGCTCTGGAGATGAAGCTAAAACACAAAATGACCGATGCATGATTCGACGAGAACATGTCATTCTGGCAAGAACGTCTTCCCAAGGGGAACAAGTGCCTGACCAGTTTCGAGGAGGCGAAGAAAATCGTGTGTCCTCTGGATTTAGTGCATGTGAAATACCATGTGTGCAGGAACAATTGCATCATTTATCGGAACAAGCACGCGGAGTCTACCATATGTTCAGTGTGCGGCGTCACTCGATACAAGAAGAGGAAGAAAGCTCCTCGAGAAGTGGTGTGGTACTTTCCGATCACTCCTTGTCTGCAGCGGTATTTCGCGGACCCTAAGGTAGCAAAGCTCCTACGTGGGTAGGCAGATAGGGAGGAGAAGAAGCGAGAAGATGACGCAAATGATCTGGAGATAAATAAAAAAGACAAGATGTTGAGTCACCCTATGGTTGGGAGCCAGTGGCAAGCGTTGAACTTCGAACACCCAGAATTTCGAAATGATCCAAGGAACATCCTGCTAGGTGCGAGCACCGATGGATTCAATCCGTTTGGCAGCTAGAGAAGCACACATAGCACCTGGCCTGTGTTTGTGTGGATGTACAACCTTCCCCCCTGGTTGTGCATGAAGAGGAAGTACATTCACATGAGTATGCTCATTGACGGGCCGAACAACCAGGGAACGACATCAATCTGTATCTGGGGCTGCTAAAAGAGGAGCTAGACACGCTATGGAAAATGCTATCCAATAGGTAGGACGCCGCAGAGAAAGAATATTTCCCTGTAAGAGCCACACTGCTCACGACGGTGCAGGACTATCTCGATTACGGATATGTCGCGGGGCAGTTACCAAATTCGGTCTCAATGAGTTTGTGTAATCGGTCTCACCGAGATTACGTTATGCCCAAACCCTAACCGAATCGGTCCTACCGAGTTGCATGTCAGTCCCATCGAAATTCCTAACGGTCACTAGGTTTACTATTTCGGTCAGACCGTGTTTTCTGATTCGGTCCCACCGAGATTGGTAAATTGTGTGTAACGGTTGGATTTTGTGTGGAGGCTATATATACCCCTCCACCTCTTTCTCATTCAGTGAGAGAGCCATCAGAACACACACACCATTCCAACTCATATGTTCTGAGAGAGAACCACCAACTCATGTGTTGAGACCAAGATATTCCATTCCTACCATATAAATCTTGATCTCTAGCCTTCCCATGTTGCTTTCCACTCAAATCTTCTTTCCACCAAATCAAAATCCTATGAGAGAGAGTTGAGTGTTGGGGGGACTATCATTTGAAGCACAAGAGCAAGGAGTTCATTACCTACACACCATTTGTTACTTCTTGGAGAGTGGTGTCTCCTAGATTGGCTAGGTGTCACTTGGGAGCCTCCGACAAGATTGTGGAGTTGAACCAAGGAGTTTGTAAGGGCAAGGAGATCGCCTACTTCGTGAAGATCTACCGCTAGTGAGGCAAGTCCTTCGTGGGCGATGGCCATGGTGGGATAGACAAGGTTGCTTCTTCGTGGACCCTTTGTGGGTGGTTGCTTCTTCGTGGACCCTTCGTGGGTGGAGCCCTGTGTGGACTCGCGCAACCGTTGCCCTTGGGTCGAGCCCTGTGTGGACTCGCGCAACCGTTACCCTTTGTGGGTTGAAGTCTCCATCAACGTGGATGTAGGATAGCACCACCTATCCGAACCACGGGAAAAACATCCGTGTCTCCAATTGCGTTTGAATTCTCCAAACCCTTCCCTTTACATTCTTGCAAGTTGCATGCTTTACTTTCCGCTGCCAATATACTCTTTGCATGCTTGCTTGAATTGTGTGATGATTGCTTGACTTGTCCTAAAATAGCTAAAATCTGCGAAGAACTAAAATTGGGAAAAGGTTAAGTTTTTATTTGGTCAAGTAGTCTAATCACCCCCCCCCCTCTAGACATACTTTCGATCCTACAGACGTACAATGACCGAGGCCAACAGAGGACGGACGAAGATATAATCAAAGAGCACAACTCATGTTTCACGCGTTGGTTCAAGCAGAAGCTTCTGTCGTACCCTTTACATGAGGATTCTTCCATGGAAGAACAACTCATATTTGCCTTGTCACAGGGCGCCGAGCACAACCTGATGACGTATGAGGCGTACAATATCAACGGCTACACATTCTACACCGACGGAAAGGACATGAAGAGCGATGGTTATCAGAACTATGGGGTAACGATGGAATCCTACACCGGTAACGACAAGGACAGATACTACGGAAGGATCGAGGAGATCTGGGAGCTGAGCTACGCTGGAGAGAAGGTCCCGATGTTTCATGTTAGACGGGCCAAGAGTGTCATAAAAGAAGACCGATATTTCATCACCATGGTTATACCCGAAGCCAAATCAAAGGCCGCGGGCGGAAACGTCACCGTGAAAAATGAGCCATGGGTACTGGCTTCCCAAGTGGACCAATGCTTCTTCATTACCGACCCGTCAAAGCCCAGTCGTGTTGCCGTGAGAAGAGGCAAAAGGAAGATCATCAGATTGGATGGAGTTGCCAATGAGCAAGACTTCGACAAGTACGGAGACCCGAAGATGGAACATGACGACGACGATGAAGTACCAGCATACACCACAAGAAGAAGCAGGACCACCCTACCTAAAGGACGTCCGTTCAAGAGAAGAACTCCATTTACGAAAAATAAGGGCAAGAAGATTGTGAATAGATAGCTAGCTAAGATCGATTGTATTTAAATTGTAGCCTTCATTTCTCGACTGTATTTCGACATATTGAAATGATATTTCTTCTATTCTAGTGTCCTCATGAATATTTATTTATGTTTATTATGGTATTGAATTTCTAATTCACAAAAAGTATTGAATTTGTTAATATTTTTTGAACTCATGAATATTTTTAAATTTAATTCATGGGCACTTTTTGAATTCATGAATATTTTTTCAAATTTGATGATATTTTTTCAGATTCAATATGAAAAAATATTGAATATTCATGAGGACACTCGATCTCAATCCCCCTCCATTTCAATCATTATCCCCCCTCGCCAGATCCTCCTTACTGCCGAGCACCCCCCGCACCCTCCCCCGCTCCACCGCCGCCAATGACCCCCCGTACCCTCCCCCACTCCGCCGCCGCCGATGACACCCCGCACCCTCCCCCGCTCCACCGCCACCGACGACCCCCCGCACCCTCCCCTGCTCCACCGCCGCTGATGACCCCCTGCACCCTCCCCCGCTCCACCACCACCGAGCGCACCACCCACCCCCTCCCTCCCCCCCCCTAGCAAGACCTAGGGTTCAAGATGCCGCTGTCGGCCGTCCGCTAGGCAACAAAAAATCCTAAAAAAATTTACTAATGGCGCACCGCTAGGGGGTGCGCCATTGCTATGCAAAAAAAACATTACTAATGGAGCACCTCTAGGGGAAGCGCCATTGCTATCCAAAAAAAATATTACTAATGGCGCACCGCCAGGAGGTGCGCCATTGCTATAAAAAAATTACTGGGTGGTGCGCCATTGCTAACCCTTTCCCCCCACTAAAATCCCCACTCCACTTGCTCCCCTCTCCCTCTGGCCTCTCTCCCTCCCTTCACCAGATCCACGCACCCTCCCCCGACCCACTGTGCCGCCACCCCGACCCACTGCGCCGCTGCCCCGACCCACTGCACCGCCACCCAGATCCTCCCCGAGCACGGCCGCCGCGCGTCACCGCGGCCACCGACCACCCCGTGCTCCGTCGTCGTGCCGGCATCAGCTAGGAGCTACGCCGGGAGCAACACCATCATCACCTTCATCGCCTACGTCCATGGATTGGAGCCGGGTCATCAAGGATCGAGCACATCGACCTCTTCTTCCTCATCACCAACCACTGCTTCTCGGCATCTATCCGCGCTGCCCCGACCACCATTGGCCTCACCGTCTCCTTCCCCAGCTCCGCGGTGAGCGTCTCCATCGATTCCCCCGCTTTTCCCCTTGTTTAGTCGCCGTTTGTGCCGCCCACCGCTTCCCCGCGGGCTCGTGCTCACTGCACCGGCCGCCCTCGCGTGGCTGTGCGCCACCCACTCGCGTAGAGCCTAGAGGATGGCCCTCGCGTAGAGCATATTGTAAATGCATATTGTAGAAGAAGTTCAATAGAAATAGTTGGTATTTGCGTTAGTTGTACAGATGAAGAAGCTAACTTTTTTGGGTTTCGTACTACTGTCCATGATTACCATACCTCAGAAGTTTGGTACTGATAGTAGAAACTTTGGAACATGGAAACCCAAATCATTCGAGTTTCTGTTTGATTAACCTACTGTATTCCCGATTTTTGTTTCATTTAGCATATTGTAAATGCTTTGAAATAACCGAACCAAATTCAGTTTGTATCCTACAGTAATTCAGTTTTTCAGGTTCTGTGCATAGGTTGTCTGTCTTCTAAGTTCATTCTACAAAACAGTTCTCCAACGGTTGCCATACCTGTGACATGAATAGGTTTAGTGCATCAACAGTGCTACTCTAGTATCTAGTTGTTGTAATAGGCCTTGTGGTTTGGTGACTAGTTTGTCAGTTGTTCCTTATTATATACAGATTGTGGTTCCCTTTTGTTGCATATTGAAATGCTACTGTCGTGTATTATGGATACAAAATCTGTAGGGAATTTTAAGGGAGCATAGAGAAATCATTCAACTTTGGTAATTTTTGTAGTAAAAATGTGGCCTTGTTTGTTTGAAATTAGGTTTGGAAGTCTGTTAGTAACCTAACTATCTTGTGCTTATGCTTATATGCTGTATTTTCTCGTTGGTGTTGGTTTGTTTAGTCTAGTGCAGGGTGTTGCTTTATTCTGTCATCATTTGTAACTATGTCATAAATAAATTGTTCCTTCTTCTGTATTTGACCAGTAATGAGTCTTGATAAGCTAAGACATGGATTAAGCTGTTTCTTTGCTGTAACATACTGTATATCACTCCACAATGAAATACAGTACATATTGATGTGCTTTGTAAAACTTGTTCATGTATTGAACTACTAATGCCTTGTGATGCTCTGAATTACTTGTGATCACATTGAGAAAGACTTTGTAACTTTGCTAGTTTGCTGGGTTTTGTCTCCGACCATCGTGTCATGATGATTTTGCAGGTACCCCAAGAGGCCCTTCAGTTTCCTGGAATGTCGATTAACTTCCGTTCCGGCAAATCCGGGTACTCCATATGTCCTATTTTTAGCAAAGGTCCTGCTTAAATTTTCCCTGAATTTTAGCATGACTTTGCTAAAAATAGGACATATGGGGTACTTGTGACTAATGCATGGGCCGGGGTATCTTAGTACTTAATGAAGTAGGATCAACTACCCCTTTATTCTTGCTGCATTAAACCATAGGTGGCAATAGAGGAAAGTGATTAGGCCCAACTTAGAATTCTCCTTCCTAGCTTAGCTTTTAGGATGCCTCGGTGTCGACAAACCATAAATTATAAAACCTTGGCTTTTTGGGTACCTCGGTGTCAATAAAAACCTAAATGATGAAAGCTTAGGGTTTTAGGGTGCCCCGGCATCGACAAATCCTAAATGATAAAAGCTTAGCTTTTAGGATGCCTCGGTGTCGACAAACCCTAAATGATGAGACCGTGATCTTGTTCCTTGACAATAACCAACTTTTTGACCAAACTTTTTTCCTATTTAGAGAGAAACATGACCCACAACGATGAGGCCGGCGGTTCGGGCAAGCAATTCTGGGAGCTGTCCCAGGAGATGGAGGAAGAACCTCACCGCTATGAGGACGCCGCGGAAGACACCGATCCTGACTACACAACCCCTAGTGGCATCGAGGATGACACCACTGATGGTGCCGTCGAGGATGCCACGACTGATGATGGAAGTGCACGCACAGATGGCAGCCAACCGAAGAGGCAACGGAAGGACCCGCGCCCGAATATGCTCGGCACCGTCAAGGAGGAATTAACTTAAGTGAACTCCGACGGGCATCCAACGGCGCCCAAAGAATTAGTCAAGGGGTACTCGGTTCAGCTCGGGTGCATTCTCCGGAGCACCGTCTCGATCAACACCGATAACCTAGGGCATAAGGTCCGAGGGAATTTGTGCAGCCTCCTCTTCACTAAGCTGCACGAACGATACAAGATCCCCGCTGACTTTGCAAACACACGCCTCTCAGGGAATCAAGTGAACAGTGCCGCCCTCATGAGGATGGGCACGACCCTATCTACTTGGAGAAGCGCGATGAAGAGAATGATTAATAAAGGTGATAGTTATGAGAACATCAAGGTGAAAAATCCTTCGATCAACGTAGATGACTACAAGGAGTTCAAGATCAAGTGCGAGAGCAGTGCAACCGTGGAATCAAGTCAGTGGGGGAAAGAAATGTGGGATTTGAACTTAGGGGTCCACCAACTCGGTCCCGGCGGTTACAGAGTAGCAGAGCCTATATGGGACAAGTAGGACATGGAGCGTGTCGAGCAAGGCCTACCGCCCCCCTTCGAGAAATACCATGACAAGCAGACCAGGAACTATGTCAGGGCCCGGTACAAGTTGGACCCGGTAACAAAGGAGGTTACCACGGATCTGAAGACTAGGGCGCTTGAGCGTGTTCTGGTAAGGAATACACCCCCGCGTAATTAGATCCATATGGTTGCATTCTAATTAATGAAGCCAAATTTCTAAATGCTTCACATTCTAAAATAGGGCGTTGAACATAATGAAAAACAAGGATAAGCTCAGTAAGCCATCGTTAGCTGGTCGTGTGGCCGGCAAAGGCTTGTCCACAAAATGGTCATCATACTATAACGCTGGTGGGCGAAAGGAGGGAAAGACCACCTCGGAAAGCCAGTCGCGTGAGGTTCAAGAACTCAAGGCACAAGTGGCACGTATTCTAGAAATTGTCCAAGAGCAAGTGAAACAACAACTGGGAACGACGCTCACCGCCATTGTTCCTACCTTGATTGAGGGGCTGCAGGCATGGATTGCGGGCGGCCAACAGGGGCCGCCCCCGGTTCCCAGCTTCACGTCCAGCAACTCGCACAACGCGCAGGTGGTGCCATTGGTGTCTCTGGCAGAGGCGGTATTGGTGTCTCCGACACCGGCACAGGCATTGGAGCTTAATGCACCCGGGTGTACGCCAACCGGCACCTCGGCAAAAAGAGGCCCCTCCGTCAGTTGCACGCCCACCGTTGGCGGTGCCTCGACATTAGTCAAGCTCGACGCCATCATGGTACCTAAGCCTCTCGGCCGATGACTTCATCTCCTTTCCTTTGACTGGGCATCCCTGACGCCCTACATGTTTTCACAGGGCGCCGTCGATGTTCCATGCACTCTCCTGCACTTCATGGGCAGCGAGTTGATCGATGTCGCCAAGGGCAGAATCATTCAACCGAGCAACCCCGTGTTCCATGGTAATCCGATGCCACCCAGCGTGTATAGGGTTGAACTGGTTTGGGTGCTGCCAGGCTGCGACGAGTTGTTACCTCCGATTCGACCCGTTGGGGCCGAAGAAGATGATGTGATGACCCTCAGCGCCTACGTAAGCTGGCCCCTTCTTTGGCCGAATAGCCAGATTCGTTTGGGGGCGGGGGACACCACCCCACAAACAACACCTCCAGTCGTGCCGGCGCCAAGCCATGGCAAGACCGCCGCAATGCTACCGGACATGCCAGACAACCCAATGGCATAGGATCCAAACATGCATATGGCACAGGATCCGGACGATGACGACAACGATGACGGTACATTTACCAATGTCGATAAGTACTTTGCCGAACATGGGTACGGTGACCAATTCTTCTGGCCTCCTTCTCAAGAACCCAACCCTGAAAAAGACGACCACGATCTAGTTGGTACCGCGGAGAAACCCAATTGCAACAGGCGTGGTCTGGCGTTCAGTTCTCAGGAGACGCCTCCAGCTGCCGCCTTCACCAAACCTCAGATAGCCGAGGTGCGAAATATTATCAGCCCCAACACACTCAAGAAGGTGGTCTGTGAGCAGAACTCGATCCCATTACTGCAGAAGAAGAAGGGACGGAAAATAAAGAGTAACAAGGGTGCGAGCCATCCGGCACCGAGTACGATCCGTGCTCAGGACGGTCCACCTTCACCTAAGGATATCTCAAGGAGGGTGCATGTGGCGGGTAGGCCGATGCTACCGACTAATCTGCTCAATGTTGCAATCGGTGCTATGCGGAGTCTGCATGATAGTGTTCTTTCCATGGAGAAGCGGCGTCTCTCCGAGAATGATGTGGCATACCCGGTTTTCGTGGCCAAGGTGCCAGAGGGCAAGGGCTTTGTGGATAACGCCATGGGGGGTACGATCGTCCTGCATTTTGATAGTCGACCCCTTCGTTCGGTATGTTTAACCTTCATCCGCTGCACTACACCTTCGTTCGGCTATTTTCGCTGAGTATGGAGATGCGGATCATTAGAGACAAGACCCCGGACATCATGATAGTCGACCCCTTCTACATGCATGCCAAGATCTTGGGCGGCGCTGGGGACCGGCAAGTCGCGAGTTCATACCTCGAAGGCATCATTTTGGCAAACCCAGATAAGGACAACTTCCTTGTGCCTTACTTTCTCGAGTAAGTCATCCCCTCACCGCCCCGTAACATATGATTTCTTAGATTTCGATTGTTCTTTTTTTCTAACATTCCGTGTTATGTGCAGTGACACACATTGCACACTCATCCTCTTAAGCCCGAAATATTCCATGGCCACGTATTTCGACTCGGACCGCCAGTCAAAGAAAGACTACACAAATATCAAGAAAGTTCTTGATGATGTTCTCCCTGGCTATGCCAGATCTGGAGGCACCTTCACTAGGCCAGTTCCTAGGTAGGACAAGCTCGTGTTCGCCCACAATACGATGTTCCCCTGCGTCAAGCAGCCGCCTGGCGGTCAGAAGGATGCCTACTACGCCCTCCATCACATGCGGGCGATCGTACGGGACCATAATCACCTTCTGCTACCAAATAATCTCAAAGATTGGGCCGCAAGCTTGTCGGAAATCTAGGACGCGGATGTTAGACAAGAATTCTTTCGCATCCAGTCAGAGTTTGCGGAAATCATCCATCAAGATGTCCTTCGTACCTCGGGGCAGTTCTACCTCAAGTATCAACTGTCCAACGATGAAATAGACACAATGCTACAAATGCAGGCTAATAACGCCCGCGATTTCATGACCATCACGAGAGACGACGGCTGCTTCCACACTCCGGTCCCTAAGTTGTGTCGAAAGTAGTGATGCTATGTGTAGTTCTGAAATATCGATTACCTCATGTTGTAATTAAACTTTAATGAACTTGTATGTCTCTTTGGTTTGGACAATGGTTCAACTTAGATGTAATCGATGCTATTTATTAGTAGGACCATGAATCATGCTATTAATGTCTTGATTTTCTCTTCTGATCCTTTTGTTGCATACTTATATATTGCTTATGTATTGTTTGTGAATTGCTACTAACATTTTGTTTGGCTAGTGCATAGAGATACCGTCGTATGTCGTGTACAAGGGTAAAGTTCCTGGAGTCTACGACGACTGGGAGGAGTGTTGGAGACAGGTTCACCGTTTCAGCGGTAACAGTTACAAAGGGTACATCACTAGGGCGGAGGCGGAATCTAGATACGCGCGCTATCTAGCGGGAGAGAGGAGGGAGCGAAGGAGGAACCGGATGAAGACCAGTTTCATCGCGATGATGCTCATCGTGATGACCGCAACTCTCTTCTATGTGATGGTAGTTTAAATGATCTCGAGACTTGTAATGTGAAGACAAACTCTCTACTCGCGGTCTCGAGACTTGTAATGTTCTATCTTTGTTCGGTCTTTTGAATTCGGAGACTAATATGATGAATTGTATTCGGAGACTAATCTTCTATTGTATTCGATGAATCTGCTGTTGCTGTGTGGTGCTGTCTATATTCTGTCCAGTAATATATTTTGTAACCTGTGCAAATATCAGAAAAGAAAAAAAATAATGCCTAATATTCATACTAGTGGCGCACCACTCAGCACTTTAGTGGCGCACTGCAAAAAGCACACTAGTGGCGCATCATCAACTAGTGCGCCATTAGTAAGCCAGAGCACATGGGTAAATATGGCCCCTGGGAGGCATACTAATGGCGCACCGTGGGATATACTAATGGCGCACTGCGTGGTGCGCCATTAGTATACCAGATACTAATGGCGCACCTGCGGTGCGCCACTAGTAAAAAATTCTACTGGTGTGATGCTAGTGGCGCACCTGTAGTGCGCCATTAGTAGCCAAAATAGGTGCCCACTAGTAGGCCTTTTTGTAATAGTGGGACGGTCAACCCCCAGCATGCTGGCCACGACCGCGCCCCTTTGCCAAACAGTGCTCGTCCGACTGGGCTCGCCAGCAGTCGGCATTCCGCATACATCGCGATCGATCTCATGCCGGTAGGCCTCAGTGAGGGGTCTCATGGCGGCCAACCTTTTGGCGCTCTCGACGACTGTGAGACGTCAGGCCTCCAGCGTCTCTTCGTTAGCGTCTGCCGCGATGGGCACGGACCGGTCCCGCATTTCTGCCTGCAGCGGGTCCTGGCCAGCCCCGCCAGAAGCTCCATCGTGACTGATGACCAGCACCTCCATGACGGTGATGGTGCTGGCGTCGCTGATCGCAGGAGGGAGTGGGTCGTCGATGATCACCACATTGGGAAGGAATCGGGGGATGCTACGTTGAAGTCGACAAGCATCGGATGGGTGGAGTCGATAGACTCTTTGTCGACGGCACGATCATTGGCGATGTCGATCTTGCCAAGGAGGTCGACAAGGCAGCTTTCAGAGTGGGCTGCTCGCTCATCAGGTGCCGGCTCATCGGAGAGACGGATCGCACCGACAAGGTCAGCAAGAGCGCTCGCGGCGCAAGCGGCCTCCGTGCCGCGCAGCATGTTGACACAGACGCTATTCGACGTGCCAGGCTAGCTGTGTGCATTGGGAAGGAAAAGGGTTCCCATATAGAATGTGTTTCTGGACGATGGTGCACCTGGCCCCACAGTGGACGCCAAATGTCAGGGTTGTGGTGCGACTTATGCCAAGGGGTGTCTTATCATTGAGAGGGCCAAGAGTACATCGCTGGGATCTAGAGGCGGGAGTGAGCGATAACGTCTAAGCCGGTGAATCTTACCCAGGTTTGGGGCTCTCCTAGGAGATAACACCCCTAGTCCTGCTCTGCGGGATCTCTGCATGATCACTATCTCAACAAGGTATCTACAAGGTTGCTCCTTGAGCTGTGTGGCTAGAGGAGGAAGATGAGCAAGGCTAGCCTCTCTTCCCCTACCTAGATGCGTGTGTGTATCTAGTAAGGTTCTGAACCCTTTGCATGGGTGGTACCCCAGGGGCTTATATAGGCCTACCCCAGGGGTACAATTGTAATCTGGGCGGGTGTGGGACCCGACCTTTAGTGTCTTTGGTCGCCGGCTTCTCCGCCGGCTGCTGGGGCCCACCGCCTAGTGGGTCCCGCCGGCTGCCTTGTACTTGGCCGACAGGCCGTGCCCGCCGCTCGCGGGTCTTGCCGACTGCTTAGCATTGTAGCCGTGCCACTGATGATGCGTGCTTTGTCCGGGGAGCGTGGCTACAGTCCCATCGCCTGGCGGGCGCTCACTGTAGCCACACCCCGTCTTATCTGGTTAATGGTGCATAGACTCAAAGGGAGGGGGAGGACCGCCTCCTAGGACTCGGTGTAGGATCTAGAAGTAGATGTGTCTAGAGGGGGGTGATTAGACACATAATGCTCAAGTTGCAATTTTTTTAAGCTTTTTCGGTTTAAGTGGAGTTTAGGCACAATTTCAACACACACAATACATATCAAGCAAGCATGCTAAGAGTATATGAGCAGCGGAATGTAAAGCATGCAACTTGCAAGAATGTAAAGGGAAGGGTTTGGAGAGATCAAACGCAATTGGAGACACGGATGTTTTTCCCGTGGTTCAGATAGGTGGTGCTATCCTACATCCACGTTGATGGAGACTTCAACCCACGAAGGGTAACGGTTGCGCGAGTCCACACAGGGCTCCACCCAAGGGTAACGGTTGCGCGAGTCCACACAGGGCTCCACCCATGAAGGGTCTACGAAGAAGCAACCACCCACAAAGGGTCCACGAAGAAGCAACCTTGTCTATCCCACCATGGCCATCGCCCACACAGGACTTGCCTCACTAGCGGTAGATCTTCACGAAGTAGGCGATCTCCTTGCCCGTACAAACTCCTTGGTTCAACTCCACAATCTTGTTGGAGGCTCCCAAGTGACACCTAGCCAATCTAGGAGACACCACTCTCCAAGAAGTAACAAATGGTGTGTAGGTAATGAACTCCTTGCTCTTGTGCTTCAAATGATAGTCTCCCCAACACTCAACTCTCTCTCATAGGATTTGGATTTGGTGGAAAGAAGATTTGAGTGGAAAGCAACTTGGGAAATGCTAGAGATCAAGATTCATATGGTAGGAATGGAATATCTTGGTCTCAACACATGAGTAGGTGGTTCTCTCTCAGAACATATGAGTTGGAATGGTGTATGCGTTCTGATGGCTCTCTTTACTGGCTCTCGCACGAATGAAGAGGAGGTGGAGGGGTATATATAGCCTCCACACAAAATCCAACCGTTACACAGTTTTCCAATCTCGGTGGGACCGAATCAATAAACTCGGTTGGACCGAAAATGTAAACCTAGTGACCGTTAGAGATTTCGGTGGGACCGACTGGATCAACTCGGTGGGACCAATGTGCTAGGCTTAGGGTAAATCCATAACTCGGTTTGACCGATTACTCAAACTCGGTGGGACCGATTTGGGTAATAAGTGAAACTGAGATTTGGCCAAGCAAACTCGGTGGAACCGATTGCATGTCTCGGTGGGACCGAGAATATTGCAATGGGTAACAGAGAGTTTGCAAGCCCATCTCGGTGAGACCGAGATCCCATCAGTGAGACCGAAATGATTAGGGTTTGGCAGTGGCTTATGACAAGTGAAACTCGGTGGCGCTGGATAGGAAGAATCGGTAGGACCGAGTTTGGCTTAGGGTTTAGGTCATATGTGGAAGTGGGAAAGTAGCTGAGGATTTTGGAGCATATCATTAAGCACATGAAGCAAGAGGCTCATTAAGCAACACCTCATCCCTCCTTGATAGTATTGGCTTTTCCTAAAGACTCAATGTGATCTTGGATCACTAAAATGTAAAATGAGGAGTCTTGAGCTTGAAGCTTTAGCCAATCCTTTGTCCTTAGCATCTTGAAGGAGTTCCAATAACCTTTAGTCCATGCCACTCCATTGTTGAACTTATCTAAAGCATGCTAGATAGAAATGTTAGTCCGACAAGAGATATGTTGTCATCAATTATCAAAACCACCTAGGGAGCACTTGTGCTTTCAATCTCCCCCTTTTTGGTAATTGATGGCAACATACATCAAAGCTTTAGATAAAGATATAAAGAACAACAAGTAAAGCTTTGGAAGGACATGTAACAAGCATAGACTCCCCCTACATGTATGCACTCATGTAAATATGAAATATAGAGCCATGTGAGAGCATAACCATGACAGAGTAGGCAATGTGTTACATGTATCTAGGCCATATGCATCAGAGCAAAAGATTATCAAGGAAAATACCTTCATGCTCATGAGTCCTTCTTGCAAACAGTATGTACATAAGCAAGAACTCCTCATACTCATGATTTTGATGCATATACTTACCTTGTGGTCTTGAGTTGGCTTAGGATGGAATGGACCTGCACAAACAAGGTTAGATAACACAGGTACGTCCACTAGCCAGAGCAAACAAAAGAAACCACAAGAATACCAAGACTGGGATGACATGTGGAGAGTGAGTACAAGGTACCACATTGAATTCAACATGTCCCCAAGAATAAAGATATGCAATGAATTTGACTGATTTATTTTCCTTAGGTGTCTTGCTCCCCCTGAATCGTACATGGGATATTGGGAGAAGATAGGAAACAGAAAATCAGAGCTGAAAGATATGAATAGAACTTAATTCAAATGAGTTCATATGAACATGTCTTTCCCCCAAAAAGACATGTGGCATCTCTCCTCTTGAACATCAAGCATCTAGGATCCTTGAGTATTCTCTCCCCCTTGGAGATTTCTTTCTCCCTTAATATATGGGATCCTTGAGTATTCTCTCACCCTTTGTACTTTCTCCTTTGTAGGTGATAAGCGTTTGATGTGATCTCTCTCTCCCTGATGATAAGCTTTGATGTGATCTCTCTCTCCCCCTTTGACATCAATTTCCAAGAAGGGCTTTCTGGAATCCGTCGTATAGGTTTGGTCCTTGAGACTCAGCACAAAGCAATGGATAAAACTGTGATGCTTGTAGAGGACAAGATTCATTGAGTAGAGCTGGATCAGAAGAAATATAGAACAAGTGGCAAACTGTTTTTCCTGTTGCGAAGTTGGTGGCACCATGGTATGTTTCGGTGGCACCGAAAAGATTCGGTTGGACCGAAAATTACAAGTCGGTAAAACCGAGTTCACACAGAGAAAAACACTTGTCACCTCAGCTCACTAGACATGTATGATCTCACAAAGATTTGCAATGAATTACCTGAAGGATTTGCAAGGAATTAAATGCAGAAAATGCAGAACAAAAACAAAGAGAAAAGAGAAGAAACTGAAAGATCTAGATGAAGTTTTTTTTTGAAAAAGAGAAAGAAACTAAACATGCATGGGACAAATGCAATAACATAGAAAAGAACACAAGAGAACTTCATCTAGAGTTGGGCGGTGACATAGTCACCTATGTTAGAGTATATTGACTTAGGAGTCAAGTGAGAACACTTGATCATAGGTCATACTCATCGTTTAAGCTCAAAATGGGGTTACCATTTTTCGTTTAAGCATCTTGATGTATTCACATCTTGTTGAGTTGCTTTGACTCATGTCTTGGAGTAAAGCTTCTCTAGGATGGAATAACATACCTTAGGTGGTGGTGTGGTTCTTGCTCATGTAGTTGAACTTGTGTGGGTGCTGAACTTTGATGTAGCTCATCAAGAGTTGGGAGCACCACTTGGAGTTTGAGTTCATCTACCTACATGGGTTAGTTCTTGCAAGGAAGAGAACTTGTGTATCCAAAAATGACAATCATGAAGCTTAACATAGAATTTGTCAAAGGATATGTTTGAGTGGTTTTGTGCTTCCTTGTCTTCAACCACTATTGTGTAGAGTCTTGGTGATGTAGAGATTGCTCAAGATATGAGTGAGTCACAATCTCATGGAATTAGATTCAACCAAGCACCTACATGGGTTAGACAACATGCAAGGTGCAAATATATCCAAGACATAAGATAGTTATCATAAGAGATATATCATGGATTAGTCATAAGCTCATGTCTTGCATGTATCCAATGGAGTTTCTACTCCAAGTTCGAAGCATGAATGATGTTCAATTCTCCTCTCAACCTGCAAAACACTTTCTCATCAAGTGGTTTAGTAAATATATCCGCTAATTGCTTGTCGGTGCGAACATGCTTAAGATTGATGTCACCCTTAGCAACATGATCTCGAATGAAATGATGACGAACTTCAATATGCTCAGTTCAAGAATGTTGTACAGGATTATGACCAATTTTGATAGCACTTTCATTGTCACAAAGCAGTGGAACATGTTTCACATAAATCCCATAATCTTTAAGAGTTTGGGTCATCCAAAGTAATTGAGCGCAACATGAACCAGCGGCAATGTATTCCGCTTCGGCGGTGGATAAGGATACCGAGTTTTGTTTCTTGGAAGACCAAGACACAAGAGATCTACCAAGAAATTGACAAGTACCCGAAGTGGACTTTCTATCAACCTTGTCTCCGGCATAATCCAAGTCAGAATAGCCAACAAGGTCAAAAGAAGACCTCTTAGGATACCAAATGCCAAAATTTGGTGTATGGATTAAATATCTCACTATCCTTTTCACAGCCTTAAGATGACAATCTTTAGGAGCAGCTTGATATCATGCACACATGCACACACTTAGCATAATATCGGGACGTGAAGCACATAGGTATAACAATGAACCAATCATAGAGCGATAAACCTTTTGATCAACAGGTTCACCATCTTTGGTCAAATCATTATGTCCACTAGTAGGCATGGGTGTAGACATACCTTTGCATTCTTGCATATTGAACTTCTTGAATAAGTCCTTGGTGTACTTTGTTTGAGAGACAAATGTACCTTCCTTAGTTTGCTTGATTTGCAACCCGAGAAAGAATTTGAGTTCACTCATCATAGACATCTCAAACTTCTCTGACATTAGCTTTCCAAACTTTTCACTAAAGAGAGGGTTAGTTGAACCAAATATGATATCATCAACATAAATTTGGCATACAAATAGTTCTCCATTAACCCTTTTAGTAAAAAGAGTAGAATCAATTTTACGAATTTCAAAACCACTTGTAGTAAGGAACTTGGTCAAGCATTTATACCATGCTCTAGGAGCTTGTTTAAGACCATAAAGAGCTTTGTGAAGTTTGTAAACATGATTTGGTTTCTTAGGATTGACAAAGCCGGGAGGTTGTTTGACATAAACTTCCTCCTCTATTTCTCCATTTAGAAAAGCACTTTTAATGTCCATTTGGTACAAGGTGATATTATGGTGATTAGCATAGGCAAGTAAGATGCGAATGGACTCAAGTCTAGCAATGGGAGCATACGTCTCACCATAGTCCATACCTTAGACTTGTGTGTACCCTTGAGCGACGAGACATGCCTTGTTGCGAACCACTTCTCCATCTTCATCTTGCTTGTTGCGAAACACCCATTTGGTACCAATGATGTTGTGGTTGTTGTTGGGCTTCTCAACCAATGTCCAAACTTGGTTTCTCTCAAAATTATGTAGCTCTTCATGCATAGCATTTGTCCAATCCAGATCTTCCAATGCTTCTTCAACCTTCATTGGTTCAATGCTAGAGATGAATGAATAGATTTCACAAAAGTTAGCTAAACGAGTTTTTGAGCGAGTGATTCTCCCGGTTTGTATATCATTGAGGATTTGCTCGACGGGATGATCTTTGGAAATTCTTACTCGAACTCGTGAGAGCTTTTGCTTGGGTCTTCGTTGAACATCTTCTTCATCTTGTTCTTCTTCTTGGCCTTCTTCATTGTTGACGTCATCGTTCTCTTGTCGTGGTGGAGAAGGAGATTGTTGATGTTCATCTTGACGTACTTCCTCGTTTTCTTCATCTTGGTGTGTCCCACTTGTTGATGCTTCCGTGTCGATTCTTGGTTCACCTTGTCGTGAAGTAGAATCTTCCACTTGGACGGATGAAGTACTCTCCTTCACCTCCGTTGGACGAATTTTGCCGATGGACAAGTCTTGAATTGCTTCTGAAGAGTCTTTGTCTCCTACATCAGTTGGCAATTGCTCTACTTGCGAGCCATTAGATTCATCAAACTTCACATCTACCGTCTCTTCAACCTTTCGGGTGAAATTGTTATAGACACGGTAAGTGTGAGAGTTTGAGCCATAACCAAGTAGAAAACCTTCATGAGTTTTAGGAGCAAACTTTGAACGATGATGCTTATCAAGAATGTAGCACTTTGAGCCAAATACTCGAAAGTATCCAACTTGGGGTTTGTTACCTGTGAGAAGCTCGTATGTCGTCTTGCCGAGTAGCTTGTGAAGATATAAGCGATTTGTTGCGTGACAAGCTGTCTCAACCGCTTCTGCCCAAAAGTGCTTTGGCGTCTTGTATTCATCAAGCATTGTTCTTGCCATTTCGATGAGCGTCCGGTTCTTCCTCTCAACAACTCCATTTTGTTGAGGTGTGTACGTAGCCGAGAACTCGTGTGAAATCCCTTCTTCGTCAAGAAAGGTGTCCACATTTGCGTTCTTGAACTCCGTTCCGTTGTCACTCCGAACCTTCTTGATCTTCACATCAAACTGATTTTGGGGCTTCCTAGCGAAGTTTCTGAAGATCTTTTGGACCTGCGACTTGTCATTAAGAAAGAACACCCACGTAAATCTTGAAAAATCATCAACTATAACTAGACCAAAAGAATTTCCACCGGGACTCTTGTAGGCGTTGGGACCAAAAAGATCCATGTGAAGTAGCTCGAGTGGCCTCCTTGTGGTCATGATGTTCTTCACGGGATGTCTTCCTCCAACCTGTTTACCTGCTTGACAAGCACTGCAAAGTCTATCCTTATCAAATATGACATCGTTAACTCCAAGGATATGATTTCCTTTAATGAGCTTGTCAAGGTTTCTCATGCCAACGTGACCTAGTCGTCTATGCCACAACCAACCTTTTGAGGATTTAGCAACAAAGCAAGTTTTAGGTTGTGCCTTTTTAGAGAAATCGACAATGTAAAGATCACCTCTACGCATACCCGTAAAGACCATTTTATGATTGTCTCGACGAAATACTTGGCAATCTACCTCAGTAAATAGGACATTCAAACCGAAATCATCAAGTCTAGATACTGAAAGTAAGTTGTAGCCAAGAGATTCAACAAGCATGACATTTTGAATGGAACTATCATGTGAGATGGCCACCTTACCAAGGCCAACCACTTTACCCTTTGAATTATCACCAAAGGTGACATATTTTCGAGGGCCGTCATTTTCAGCAAGCTCACGAAACATCTCTTCATCTCCGGTCATATGATCAGTGCATCCACTATCAAGAACCCATTCCTTTCCTCCTGATTCATATCCCCGAAGATTTGCCATAAGACCAAAATGTCTCATTGCATCATCAAGATCGAAGTCACTATCATCATCATCATAATATTCATTTTCATCATGATCTTGTGACTCATCATTTCCTAGAGAAGGTAATTCATTAGATAAATGATCAAAGTGGTTACTTTTATGAATTCTTATCGCTTTGAATATGATATCATTAATGATTCCAACATCTCCTTTAGCATGCTTAAGATTGGCAAGTTCAAAAAGATATTTACCAAAACTAGGATCACTAGAGTTCATCTTACTCAAGGCAATAGATTTATGGAGAATTTCATCCAAAGTTTTCAAGGAATAATCGGGAAATCGTTCCTCAAGAAATTTCCATATGGTATAGGCACAATTGTGAGTAGGCAAACTAGCAATCAAATTTTTGGGCAATCCTCTAATGATGAGCTCAATAGTTCTAAGATTGTGAATCATGTCAATATCTTCATCTAGGGTAGGATGCAAAGGATCAATATGAGGTGCACAAGGGCTAGCAATATACTTGTTCAAACGATATTGATTGAAGATTACAAGCATCTCATTTTTCCACTCATGGAAATACTTTCCATCAAGAATAGGCACTCTATGTCTAAGACTCCCTAGTGTAGACACATCATCTTCCTCCAATGGTGATTAAACCAAGGCAATGGAGACCAAAGCTCTGATACCACTTGTAGGATCTAGAAGTAGATGTGTCTAGAGGGGGGTGATTAGACACATAATGCTCAAGTTGCAATTTTTTAAGCTTTTTCGGTTTAAGTGGAGTTTAGGCACAATTTCAACACACACAATACATATCAAGCAAGCATGCTAAGAGTATATGAGTAGCGGAATGTAAAGCATGCAACTTGCAAGAATGTAAAGCGAAGGGTTTGGAGAGATCAAACGCAATTGGAGACATGGATGTTTTCCCGTGGTTCGGATAGGTGGTGCTATCCTACATCCACGTTGATGGAGACTTCAACCCACGAAGGGTAACGGTTGCGCGCGTCCACAAAGGGCTCCACCCAAGGGTAACGGTTGCGCGAGTCCACACAGGGCTCCACCCACGAAGGGTCCACGAAGAAGCAACCACCCACAAAGGGTCCATGAAGAAGCAACCTTGTCTATCCCACCATGGCCATCGCCCACACAGGACTTGCCTCACTAGCGGTAGATCTTCACGAAGTAGGCGATCTCCTTGCCCTTACAAACTCCTCGGTTCAACTCCACAATCTTGTCGGAGGCTCCCAAGTGACACCTAGCCAATCTAGGAGACACCACTCTCCAATAAGTAACAAATGGTGTGTAGGTAATGAACTCCTTGCTCTTGTGCTTCAAATGATAGTCTCCCCAATACTCAACTCTCTCTCATAGGATTTGGATTTGGTGGAAAGAAGATTTGAGTTGAAAGCAACTTGGGAAAGGCTAGAGATCAAGATTCATATGGTAGGAATGGAATATCTTGGTCTCAACACATGAGTAGGTGGTTCTTTCTCAGAACATATGAGTTGGAATGGTGTATGTGTGCTGATGGCTCTCTTTACTGGCTCTCGCACGAATGAAGAGGAGGTGGAGGGGTATATATAGCCTCCACACAAAATCCAACCATTACACAGTTTTCCAATCTCGGTGGGACCGAATAAATAAACTCAGTCGGACCGAAAATGTAAACCTAGTGAGCGTTAGAGATTTCGGTGGGACCGACTGGATAACTCGGTGGGACCGATGTGCTAGGGTTAGGGTAAATCCAAAACTTGGTTTGACCGATTACTCAAACTCGGTGGGACCGATTTGGGTAATAAGTGAAACTAAGATTTGGCCAAGCAAACTCGGTGGAACCGATTGCATATCTTGGTGGGACCGAGAATATTGCAATGGGTAACAGAGATTTTGCAAGCCCATCTCGGTGAGACCGAGATCCCATCGGTGAGACCGAAATGATTAGGGTTTGGCAGTGGCTTATGACAAGTGAAACTCGGTGGCGCCGGATAGGAAGAATCGGTAGGACCGAGTTTGGCTTAGGGTTTAGGTCATATGTGGAAGTGGGAAAGTAGCTGAGGATTTTGGAGCATATCATTAAGCACATGAAGCAAGAGGCTCATTAAGCAACACCTCATCCCTCCTTGATAGTATTGGCTTTTCCTAAAGACTCAATGTGATCTTGGATCACTAAAATGTAAAATGAGGAGTCTTGAGCTTGAAGCTTTAGCCAATCCTTTGTCCTTAGCATCTTGAAGGAGTTCCCACAACCTTTAGTCCATGCCACTCCATTGTTGAACTTATCTGAAACATGCTAGATAGAAATGTTAGTCCAACAAGAGATATGTTGTCATCAATTATCAAAACCACCTAGGGAGCACTTGTGCTTTCACTCGAGCTCCCCCGTGCCGGCCTGTCAGGGCAAGTTGTCTTCCGGCATATCACAGATAGGTAGGGCCCGCCGCCTGCAAGCCGTACCGATAGCCCGTCGTGGGAGCATGGCTATCTCTACCATGATGATGTCACGTGCGGTGTGGCAACAGTGCTGCGTCGGGCGAGGGATGTCCGCCTGGTACGCTGCACTGTGGCCACGTTCAACCCTAGATTCGGGGGTGGCAGGCTTAACTGTAGCCCCGCCCCATCTCGTCATTGTACTGAGGTGCCAACTTCGAGGGAGTGAGGGGCCGCCTGCTAGCAGCCGGCCCACCTCATTGCTGCCTTCTGGGCTCCGCCACCTTCTACCAGTCGGCCGCTATGACCAGTCGGCCCTAAAAAGGCGGTCATTTCTCTTTGATGCCTGAGGAGCGCAGCTAGCCCCGCTGTCTTGAAATACCATGGGGGGCTGATGACGCTACACGTGGTCATTTACTCTGACATACACTATAGGGATTGGATTCAATAAATGCTAATCAGGAAATACGTGGCCCAAGACCCATTTGTATGAAATTCTTTATTATTATGCCTATATGGTCCATGAACCCAATTCTTGTCCATTTGGAAAATTAAAGAGATAATAGTAAATGTATTTACACACACCTTCTGCTAGTGAAGGTACTACTGTGTATCTAGGGACCATCCAATCACAATTACAACAGATTTCCTCTGGCTCCTCCATTACCACGTCTCAAGAATACATATTGCATTTAAAAATTTAATGCGTCCGTTCAGCATAAGGTTTCTTACCATGCCTTTATCGCGTTCGGAAAGTGCCTCCTTCAAGTTCAATCCCATCATGTTAGTGCTCCTGGTTTTGCAATCATCGCCTGAGAAAGTTAGATTGGCAACTGTCGGTGTCAAAACCGGCGGATCTCGGGTAGGGGGTCCCGAACTGTGCGTCTAGGTCGGATGGTAACAGGAGGCAGGGGACACGATGTTTTACCAAAGTTCGGGCCCTCTTGATGGAGGTAAAACCCTACGTCCTGCTTGATTGATATTGATGATATGGGTAGTACAAGAGTAGATCTACCACGAGATCAGAGAGGCTAAAACCTAGAAGCTAACCTATGGTATGATTGTTGTTCGTCCTACGGACTAAAACTCTCCGATTTATATAGACACCGGAGAGGGCTAGGGTTACACAGAGTCGGTTACAATGGTAGGAGATCTACATATCCGTATCTCCAAGCTTGCCTTCCACGCCAAGGAATGTCCCTTCCGGACATGGGACGAAGGCTTGAATCTTGTATCTTCATAGTCCAGGAGTCCGGCCGAAGGTATAGTCTGGCCATCCGGACACCCCCTAATCCAGGACTCCCTCAGTAGCCCCTGAACCAGGCTTCAATGACGACGAGTCCGGCGCGCAGATTGTCTTCGGCATTGCAAGGCGGGTTCCTCCTCCAAGTACTTCATAGAAGATTTTGAACACAAAGGTAGTGTCCGGCTCTGCAAAATAAGTTTCCACATATTGCCATAGAGAGAATAATATTTACACAAATCTAATCTGCTGACGTATTCCGTAGCGTGACATCACACCACGGCCAAGTCTTTATTCGAATCGTTTTATTGTCCCACCTTAGCGCGTTTAGCGAGGCGGTTTCCTTGGCACGTCTTGTTAAAGCAGAGATCGTGTCCCCTTATTCCGGGATTCTCATCAACACGGGCGTGGGTAACCCAACCGTACCCGTTGGTATATTTTCTCGATCAAAGGCGAGTCCCAAACGGTCACGGGGAAGGCCCTTGGTATTCAACCTCTTATAAAGAGACCAAGGCCTTACTCCTTTCTTTCAATCTCAAACGAGTTCGCCCTTCGCCTCGAGTTCCAACACCCAAGGCTCCAGATTTCAGGCGCTTCGGACCTTCGACAATGTCCGGTTCCGACCTTCGAGGCCGATGGATGCCTTCCTCCGTCACGGAGGAGGACGTGCTGAAGTTGAGAGAGGCCAGGTTCTTGACCGGCGAAATCTCGCATAGGCTGCCTGCTCAAGGGCAGGTCATTCCCACTCCCAAGCCCGGTGAGAGTGTGGTGTTCATGTCTCACTTCCTTCGGGGGCTAGGCTTCCCGACGGATCCCTTCGTGAGGGGGCTCATGTATTATTATGGGCTGGAATTTCACGACTTAGCCCCGGAGTCCATCCTCCATATTTCCTCATTCATCATCGTGTGTGAAGCCTTCCTTCGTATCACTCCTCACTTTGGGCTATGGCTCAAGACCTTCAAAATAGAGCCGAAGATGATCGAGGGACGACATGTAGAGTGCGGAGGTGCTTTTATAAGCAAGAATGCTGGTACTCCATGGCCCGAGGGCTCTTTTCAAGAGGAGTCCAGCTTATGGCAGCGAGAGTGGTTTTATATTACCGCTCCCAGGGCCCCTAAGTGGGTGGCGCCACCTGCCTTTCGCTCGGGTCCCCCGCCACGACTGGCGTCATGGGTCAATACGGGGCTGGACTGGGGGCCGACAAAGGACGTGCCCCTGTTGCAGGGCCACATCCTAGATCTCCTAGAAAGAGACATCAGACTGGTCATGGTGACGCAGGTTATGTTAATTCGCCGAGTTCTGCCCTGCAAACGTCGCCCCCTCCGCCTGTGGGAGTTCAACCCGGAGGGACCACGAGTTCTCCAACATTTTCTTGGCATGACGCCCATGGAGATGTACAAATTGTTCTTCGGACCACAAGTAGTGTGTCCGGATTCTACGGAGGACGCAGGTCTGAGCTGCAATCGTCCGGATACTCAAGTAAGTAGCCTTGTGCCCGGACTCACTATCCGTGTATTTATCATAAAATTGCCCCTAAAAGAGTTGTCCTTTAAACAGGAGTGGATAGCAAAAGCAAAGCTCATCAGGTGTGCGGCCCCCCTCCCCGAGACCACGCCGGGTCCCGTGCTAGTCAGGATGTTGGAGGTTGTGCCTTCAAAGGGAAGCGAGGGAGGGGACAAGGGAGCTACAGCCTCCTCAAAGGAGGTTGTCCGGAAGGGAGGAATCGAAAATTCCTCTCCTCAGGGGAAGAAGAGGACCGCTTCTGAAGACCCGGAGACCATGTCCTTAAAGCGGGGGAAGAAATCTTCGCCAGAGGGTCTTGTGCTGGGGGATACTTCGGCCGAATTATGCCCTCAAGGGGATCAGCCCTCCACTGAGCCATAAGTAGAGAGGAGTTCTCTTTTTAAGAAACGAGAGAAATCCCTGCTTTATATCTGAGAAAAGTAATCGAAAATTTACCTTGTAGCTCGGACCTTAGCCCTTCTCAGCAGAGCTCGTCTTCGGGGATCTTCTTCCGGAGATGATGGAGAGCGGAACGCCTCCCCCTGCCGTACCGCCTTGCGAGGCGGGCGACCCTGAGGTATCGTCGCGGAGGGTTTCTCCGAATCCGGCGGGGCCGGAAGGTAGTCATATGACCCCCAAAGCCCTCTGTGTCCGGCCTTCGAAAAGGGCCATCGGACGAGTCCGGTGCCGTCTGGTGCGCTGTCGAAGGAGCTGAAGGATCTGCTAGGGCGAGCATCTATCTCAGAGGAGCACCGTGCATTGATGGGTACGGTGATTGAGAGGATTTCATCCGCGGAGAGCGGATTGCACGAGGTCGTCAGGAGTTTACTGACAGGTTTTGAGGTACGCGAAATAATGTACCCTTTTTGGACAGTTGCGCATAAATAAGATGCGCCCTATGTAGATAGTAGCCCCTGAGACTCTGTGTGTTTTCAAAAGTGACGGCGCACAAAGGATCATAATCCCAGGTCTAATATGCCACCTTTATACGTAGGTGGCGAAGTGTCCGGTGGCCAGCCGGACTGATGGATTTGCCGAGCTAAAGCAGCTACTTGACGTGGCAGATGCCGACATCGCGCTTGTCAACAAGCGGCTTGACGAGGCACAAGGTATGTAATTCCTTCGGCGGCGCCTGGTAAGAGGAGCTTTATGCCAGTATCTTACGATGTGTGCGCTTGATGCAGATGGTGCTGCTGCCATGGAGAATCTTCGGGTGGAACTTGCCCGAGCCAAGGAGCGAGCCAGGAAAAGTGATGCGGCTGCCAAAAAGGCAATTGAAGAGCTGAAAGCCGAACAGGCTGCTCACTGCCGAAGCAAGAAGGAAATGGTAGAGCTGGCTGTGAAGCTGAAGAACGTTGCTGACCGTTGCAAGCTTCTTGAAAAAGAAGATCGGGCGGAACAGACGGACCTAAAGAAGGCCGTTGCTGATGCCAAGGATGCTCGCTCTGCGATGAGAGCTGTGAAGGAGGAGCTGCGTCAGGCCGGAGAAATCGCAGCTGGAAAGCCCTTTATGCTGCAAAGGAAGTTCTGTGATCCTAAACATGCTCCGTTAGACCAGATGTGGAGTACGGCAGACACCTATCTGGATTTTGCAGCGAGTGCCGCAGATGCGGCCGAGCATTTCTGAGATTAAGAAGATTGCGAAGTGGAAAAGCTCTTCTGGTCGCAGTTCCACAATCCAGAGCATCCACTGTCATTAGCCGATCATTTGGCCAAATGGGCCGAGCTAAATAGGTTGTCCGGACTCGCCATGAAGTATGTTGTGAGTCATCTGTGGCCAGAGAGACCAGAGCCAAAAAGTTATTTCAACTTGGTGCAGCAGTTCCTTGGTGTGGCGCCGCATATCAATGCGATGAAGAGGTCAGCGTGCATAGAGGGTGCGCGGATAGCTCTTGCCCATGTCAAGACATACTGGGCCGAAATGGAAGCCACCACTGTTGCATCCCCAGACTCGGATGGAAGCCGAGTACCTGCCGAGCGCTATTTTCAGGAAGTTTTGCAAGGCGCTCGTTTAATAGAGACGTAGTGCTTGAAGGATACTATATTCGAATAGCATGTATTATTGTAAAATAATATTTTGATAAATTGTAGAAGCATTTTATACTTGTGCCTGCAAGTATTATGATACCTCCAGTGCGACCGTTTAACATATATGTATATATAATCTGAAAGATGACAGGCGTCGGCTTCAGCCCCCACGCACATAATGCGGGGGTGTTCGCAGAAGGCGCATTTTCACACTTGATCCAATGTCTTGGTCCTACAAAGGAGGTGATAGCGCAGCGAACTAGGCAATCGGACTATGATGCTTTATCACTTTCACTTAGCCATAGGAGTTTGACATTGAGGCTACTTATATAGCCCCTGGTGGCGCCTGCGCTCTCCCGAACTCGGGGCACGTATGTGCCTGGCCGGGAAACGGCCCTTCGTTAATGCGGAGGAATCCTAAAGACTCCGGTATGTCATCGAGTGGTTGACCAGTCTCACGCTATATCATGACAGAAAGTTTTCGGCTTTCTCTACTGAGGTGCTCGCCTGGCCGAACCGGGGCACAATCGCAGTCATTCTCCTGGTGTCGCCTTAGCCCATAGAGCGGAACGTAAGGCAGCAAAACACAGGAGCCGGGAAAACCCAACATTTGATCAAAGACATGATTCAGAGCTGATGCATATAAGGCCAAACTTGCGACACCGAACACTCCCTAAGGTATTCGGTCTTTATGAGGGCGGGCGGGATAACACCCTTAGTAATAAGCCCCTAGTGTCCAGGTACGCGCAAAAATCTGACATGGCCACATGCCAAAACGCCAGCCTCCTACTTGGTTATACCAAGAAACCAGGAGATGTGTATCAACAAGAGACAGTAAAAAGGTTTATGCAGTGTCTTAATCTGAAAAGAATCCTTGGAACGGGTCCCAGCTGCACGTCTACGCCTGTGTCTCCGTTGTGCCGTATCCTGGACGGGCGTAGCACGGTGTTCATCTGTAAAAGAGAGGAACTTAGTTAAAGAAAGATCGTGCCAAACATGAGTTATACTAAATAAACAAAGTATGAATCGAAATGGGTAAAATTGAGCTTTATTGTCTCTTGTTTTATATGCGCGGAGCCCCTAGTATAGGGGCATACAGCTATTAAGCCTTTATCAATTGTATGTTTATGCCGGACTCGTCTAGCCGTGTCCGTGGTCTTCACGACCTGTTTAGATGCTTTGGCTAGTGAAGCCGCTTTATTGTGGGGCTATCAAGGCAGCCACACTGTTTTTCGCGCGGGAGGAACACTCAATGTTTTCCCTTTAATGAGATGATACCTCGTGGACCGAGCATCTTAAGTGTAAGAGATGCATAATGCGGTATTGCGTTAAAGCGGGCGAAAGCTTCGCGTCCCAGCAGTACTTGATAGCTACTTGAGAATGGGGCGATGTGGAAAGTTAGCTGTTCGCAACGGAAGTTATCGGGGGAGCCAAACATAACTTATAGACGGAGAGAACCCATGCAACGGGCATCAGGGCCTGGCGTTACCCCTTGAAAGGAGGTTCTGCTATGGCGAATTTTTGTTGGGTCTATCCCCATGTTGCGGATTGTGACCTGGTATAACAGGTTTAGACCACTGCCGCCGTCCATCAGGACATTTGTAAAATGGAGTCCGCTGATTATTGGATCTAAAACCAAGGCAGTCCAGCCTGCGTTCCGGATGCTTCTAGAGTAATCCTGATGGTCGAAGGTGATTGGTTTTAACAACCATTGGCTAGACTCCTTTGGGATAGGCCGTATGGCGCGTATCTCTTGTGGCGCCGTTCTGTTCATCACGTGAAGTAAGTTTACTGTTTTGACTTCTTGTGGGTTCCCGGTGCTCTGCTTGTGGTGTTCGTCGTCGTCCTCACTTGGTGTGTCGAGCCCCTTGTGTTCGGCGTTGAGCTTGCCGGCTTGCTTGAAAACCCAACAATCTCTGTGGGTATGGTTCGTAGGCTTCCAAGGAGTACTGTGTATTTGACATATCTTGTCCAAGATTTTTTTTAAGTTGGATAGCTCGTCCCTGTTATCCTTGAGGGGTGGCTTTCTCTGATTCTGCCGCGAGCTTTTGAATCCGGCATTGACCGCCGTGGTCTTTGGCTGTTTCCCTTATTCCGACGCTGGTCCTTGCTGCGTCGGGATTTTCCGTTTCCATCCCTAACTTCGGATGTACTTGGGTCGCTGGTGCTGCATCTTGCCAACTAGCTGTCCTTGGCCGAGGGTCATGAGGCTTGTCAATGCGGCCATTGTTCTTCGCTTTTCTTGGCCGAGGTGTCTGGCGAGCCATTCGTCTCGAACGTTGTGCTTAAAAGCTGCTAGGGCTTCAGTGTCCGAACAGTCGACTATCTGATTCTTTTTAGTAAGAAATCTGTTCCAGAATTTCCGGGCTGACTCTCCATATGTGACTGAGATCGTCTGCATCCGGAGGGCGGACATAGGTCCCTTGAAAATTTTCCCGGAAAGCATCCTCAAGCTCTTCCCAACTTCCAATGGTGTTTTCGGGAAGGCTTTTGAGCCAATGTCGGGCTGGCCCTTTAAGCTTGAGGGGTAAGTATTTTATGGCGTGGAGGTCATCTCCTCTGGCCATGTGTATGTGGAGGATATAATCCTCGATCCAGACCCCAGGGTCTGTTGTTCCGTCACACGCCTCTATGTTTACGGGCTTGAATCCCGCTGGAAATTCATGGTCCAGCACCTCATTGGTGAAACATAGGGGGTGTGCGGCACCCCTGTATTTTGGTGAGCCATGATGTTCGGATATTTGTTGTGTTGCATTGCTTACTAGAGCTTGCTTTCTTGGCCCGTATATAGATCTGGCTGGGCCGTCTTTTGATGCGGATCCTTTGGTGGATCGTGTGCCGGCTTGTGTGTGGCGCCGCTTGCCGCTCTATGTTGGCCATGCGGTCGTCCATCCGACCGGATGGCTTTCCTATTTTTTGACTGCGGGGGCTCTAAGGCCTCCTCGTCAAATTCAGGCAGTAGCTTTCGCTTTGGATAGCTTTTTGTGCGGCGACTGCCGGCATATTTGTCTGTGGTGTTGCGTAATTTGCTCCATCTGATTGTGAGTGCATCTTCCACAGTTTTGAGCTTCTGCTTCTGCTTTTTCAGGCTATGCGCAGAGGTGACGAGCCTTTTGTGGTGGTTCTTCTGCTCCATGAGTTTATCCGGTGTAAGGTTGTCCAGATTGTTGTTTTCGCCGGGGACGGGGTGTTCGGTTTGTTTATCCAAGTTTCCCTATTCGGACGCTTGCTCGAAGGCATGTTCGTCGTCCGCCGGCTCATCCTGCTCTATGGCTGGGTCTGTATGACTGCTGTCTCTGTCGAGGTGGGGCTTGGAGCGGCGCTTACGTCGCTGCTTTGATTGCTTTTCAAGTGAACGATCCCTCGTTACATCCCTGTGTTCCTCGTCGTCGCTTCCTTTGGGTGTGTCCACCATGTATACATCATGAGATGAGGTGGCTGTCCAGTGCCTTATAGGCGTTGGTTCGTGTTCATCTCCTACATCGTCGTCCATACCATCAATGTCTTCGCAGTCGAAGTCGAGCACGTCGTTTAAATTATCGTGGCTACGAAGTGGATGGTGGGTGGCTTTGAATTTCTTCATCATCCGCATCCCAACCTTGTTGACCATAGTCCGGCCAGGGCTCTCCTGATAAAGAGAGAGACTTTAGTGAATTCAGAATATTGCCGAAGGGCGAGTGCTGAAATAAGTCCGCGGCGGTACACTCCATGATCGGCGCCCAATCGAGTTCGATCGATCAGTGCGCGGAGGACTCGGAGTCTGGAGAGGAGTCCGACTCCTTGGTGTCACGGGCTTTGCAGAGAATAGGGCTGGTGTTCGGCTCGATCGCCGTAGAGATTGCAGCCACCGAGGCGGTGTCTAACCACCTATCCTCGATTGGCGTGATCGGCTCCGAGCTAGGGGTCGGAGCGGACACAGGTGCGGCCTCCAGGGCACTGTTCGGCGCCAGAGCTAAATCATGCCCATCGTGACAGTGCGGCGCGCTCGGCTGTGGATCGAATACGTCGAAGATCGAGTCTCCGCGGATGTCGGTCATGTAGTTCAAACTTCCAAATCTGACCTGATGGCCAGGGGCCTAGCTTTCGATCTGCTCCAGATGTCCAAGCGAATTGGCCCGCAGTGCAAAGCCGCCGAATACGAAGATCTGTCCAGGCAGAAAAGTCTCACCCTGGATCGCATCGCTGTTGATGATTGGAGAAGCCATCGGGCCTAAAAGTGATGACACAGAGGAACTCTCAATGAAAGCACCAATGTCGGTGTCAAAACCGGCGGATCTCGGGTAGGGGGTCCCGAACTGCGCGTCTAGGTCGGATGGTAACAGGAGGCAGGGGACACGATGTTTTACCCAAGTTCGGGCCCTCTTGATGGAGGTAAAACCCTACGTCCTGCTTGATTGACATTGATGATATGGGTAGTACAAGAGTAGATCTACCACGAGATTAGAGAGGCTAAACCCTAGAAGCTAACCTATGGTATGATTGTTGTTTGTCCTACAGACTAAAACTCTCCGGTTTATATAGACACCGGAGAGGGCTAGGGTTACACAGAGTCGGTTACAATGGTAGGAGATCTACATATCCGTATCGCCAAGCTTGCTTTCCACGCCAAGGAAAATCCCTTCCGGACACGGGACGAAGTCTTCAATCTTGTATCGTCATAGTCCAGGAGTCCGGCCGAAGGTATAGTCCGGCCATCCGAACACCCCCTAACCCAGGACTCCCTCAGCAACTTTCATTATATATGAGCTAGGTTCCTCATATTTCTCCATTATTGACAACACTTGTGTTGTCATCTTCTCTTCTGCAAAAGGTTTAAACATGATCAGTAATGGAAATGACAAACTCATATAGAAATAACCTGCCAAAATTTCCCACATTTGTAGTGAACTAGAGAAAAAACAAATTCATAACTCTTATAATTGTGTACAGTACACGCATTGGTAATTATTAAAAAATTCACAAAATTTTCATTTTTGTGTAGCTCACATGTTAACATATTACATCATGAAACATTAGAAACTTCTGCAATGCAGCCATATGAACATACGTATAAAAACCTATGATTTTTCAAACTTTGAACCATGGTTTTTGATATTTTAAAAATTAAAGATAAAAAATGCCTCACTCGCAAAACATATCAAGAAAACATGAATGGACTTCCTAAATTAGCAATAATAAGCAACCTTCCAAAAAGTGCTACAATTTTGGGAAAATCTAGCCCACTCATATGCACATAAGTGAAATTCCACCCAATGGCAAGTTTGAACAAGTTCACCAAAAAAGGAAAAACTCAATAAAATAATGGTAAAAATAATTCGTTTGAGCGCATGGTTAGCACGCACGTGCACAATGCAATATAGTACAAACTCATATAACACAAATCATTATAACATTAATACATCAGAACAACAAATATCTAAGTGCCTTTATTTCAATCTTTTCGAATATTGGCTCCAGCGCCTACTAGTTCCCAGCAAGCAACTTTGCATCGGTTATCATTTTGTGCTTTTTCCTCCGCCTTCTTGCCAAGCTCCAGTATCATATTGGTAGCGGCAGAGAACCTCGCATCATATGGGGTCGGACGAGGATTGCCGGTGTTGCTCATCTCAAAATTAGGGAATTTGAAACGTACGTCGCCGACGTCCAATCCTTAAAAGATAGGAGATTGACTGGTGAATAAGTGTTCAAAAAACAATATGTAGCTATGAATGAGAGAAGATGGTACTAAATCAAATAGCAGTTCCTGGTTATTGCTAGGTGGGGACCTATTCAATTCTTGACAAGTGGAATGCAATGAAGTGAGTAGAGGTGATCTCTTATAGATCGTACAATGTCACGACACATGTCTTTGGTAACCATGGATCGAACCGTGACGTTGAATAAACCTAACACCTAAATAGGGCATAGACAAGTGGTTTATAGATCTTACCACTTGAAAATTATTTTTCCCAAGCATGCTAAGCATAGTACACTATGTGTGCTAACAATTCAATGCATGATACTAAGGGGACACTATAGGGATTGGATTCAATAAACGCTAATTAGGAAGTACGTGGCATAAGACCCATTTGTATGGAATTCTTTATTATTATGCCTATATGGTCCATGAACCCAATGCTTGTCAATTTGGAAAATTAAAGAGATAAGAGTAAATGTATTTACACATACCGTCTGCTGGTGAAGGTAATAATGTGTTTCTAGGGGCCATCCAATCACAATCACAACAGATCTCATCTGGCTCCTCGATTGATAGGTGTCAAAGATACAGATTGCATTTAAAAATTTAATGCATGTGTTCAGCACAAGGTTTCTTACCATGCATTTATCGTGTTGGGAAAGTGCCTCCTTCAAGTTCAATCCCATCATGTTAGTGCTCTTGGTTTTGCCATCATCGCCTGAGAAAGTTAGATTGGAAACTTTCATTATATTTGAGCTAGGTTTCTCATATTTCTCCATTATCGACAACACTTGTGTTGTCATCTTCTCTTATGCAAAAGGTTTAAACATGATGACTAATGGAAATGTTGAAGTCATGTAGAAATAACTTGCCAAAAATTGTCAGACTTCTAGTGAACTAGAAAAAAATCATAACTGTGATAATGGTGAACATTACATGTATTGGTAATTTTAAAAAAATTGACAAATTTTTCATTTTTGTGTAGCTCACATGTTAACATATTTCATCGTGAAACATTATACACTTGTGGAATGCATCCAGATGAAGATATGTATAATAACCTATGATTTTTTCAAACTTTGAACAATGGTTTTTGATATTTTTAAAATTCAAGCTCCAAAATGCCTAACTCGCAAAACCTATCAAGATAAACAGGAATGCAATTGCTAAATGAGCAATAATAAGCAACCTTCCAAATAGTGCTACAATTTGGGGAAAATGTAACCCACTCATATGCACATAAGTGAAATTCAAGCTTGAACAAGTTCCCCCAAAAAAGCAAAACTCAATAAAATAATGGTAAAAATAATTCATTTGAGCACATGGTTAGCACGCACGTGCACAGTGCGATACAGTACAAACTCATATAACACAAATCATAATAACATTCATACATCAGAACAACAAATATCTAAGTGTCTTTATTTCACTCTTTTCGAATATTGGCTTCAGCGCCTACTAGTTCCTAGCTAGCAACTTTGCATCCGTCATCATTTTGTCCTTTTTCCTCCGCCTTCTTGCCATGCTCCAGTGTCATATTGGCAGTGGTAGAGCTCCTCGCATCATATAGGGTCGGACGAGGATTGCCAGTGATGCTCATCTCAAAATGGGGGAATTTGAAATGTACCTCCCCGACGTGCATTCCACAAAAGATAGGAGATTGACTGGTGAACAAGTGTTCGAAAAACAATTTGTAACCATGAATAAGAGAAGATGGCACTAAATCAAATAGCGGTTCCTGGCTATTGCTAGGTGGAGACCAATTCAATTCCTAAAAAGTGGAATGCAATGAAGTGAGTAGAGGTGATCTCTTATAGATCGTACAATGTCACGACACATGTCTTTGGTAACCATGGATCGAACCGTGATGTTGAATAAAGCTAACACCTGAACAAGGCATAGACTAGTGGTTTATAGATTTTACCACTTGAAAATTCTTTTGCGTAGGCATGCTAAGCATAGTACACCATGTATGCTAACAGTTCAATGCATGACACTAATGGGACACTAAAGGGATTGGATGCAATAAACACTAATCAAGAAGTACATGGCACAAGACCCGCTTGTATGGAATTCTTTAGTATTATGGCTATATGGTCCATGAACCCAAAGCTTGTCCATTTGGAAAATTAAAGGGATAAGAGTAAATGTATTTACACATACTGTCTGCTAGTGAAGGTACTATACTGTGCACCTATGGTCCATCCAATCACAATCATAGAAGATCTCATCTAGCTCCTCCATTGACAGGTGTCAAAGATACAGATTGCATCCGTTCGGCACAAGGTCTCTTACCATGCATTTATCGTGCTGGGAAAGTGCCTCCTTCAAGTTCAATCCCATCATGTTAGTGCTCTTGGTTTTGCCATCACTGCCTGAGAAAGTTAGATTGGCAACTTTTGTTATATTTGAGCTAGGTTCCTCATATTTCTCCATTATTGACAACACTTGTGTTTTCATCTTCTCTCCTGCAAAAGTTTTAAACGTGATGAGTAATGGTAATGTCAAACTCATATAGAAATCACTTTCCAAAATTTGCCACACTTCTACTGAACTACAAAAAAAAAACTCATAACTCTGGTAATGGTGAACAGTACGTGCATTAGTAATTATTGAAAAATTCACGAAATTTTCATTTTTGTGTAACTCACATGTTAACATATTTCATCGTGAAACATTATACACTTGTGGAATGTATCCATATGAACATATGTATAAAAACCTATGATTTTTTCTAACTTTGAACTATGGTTTTTGATTAAAATTCAAGCTCCAAAATGCCTCACTCACAAAACCTATCAAGATAAATAGGAATGCAATTGTTAAATTAGCAATAATAAGAAACCTTCCAAAGAGTGCCACAATTTTGGGAAAATGTAACCCACTCATATACACATAGATGAAATTCCACCCAAAAGCAGGTTTGAACAAGTTCCCCCCAAAAAGGAAAACTTAATAAAATAATCCTAAAAATAATTCGTTTGAGCACATGGTTTGCACGCACATCCAGAATGCAATACAGTACAAACTCATATAACACAAATCATTATAACATTCATACATCAGAACAACAAATATCTAAGTTCCTTTCTTTCACTCTTTTCGAATATTGGCTCCAACGCCTACTAGTCCCTAGCTAGCAACTTTGCATCGGTTATCGTTTCGTCCTTTTTCCTCCGCATTCTTGCCAAGCTTCAGTATCATATTGGCAGCGACAGAGCACCTTGCATCATATGGGGTCAGACGAAGATTGCTAGTTATGCTCACATCAAAATCGGGGAATTTCAAACGTACTTCGTCGACGTGCATTCCTCAAAAGATGGGAGATTGACTGGTGCATAAGTGTTCGAAAAACAATCTGTAACCATGAATGAGAGAACATGGCACCAAATAAAACAGCAGTTCATGGTTATTGCTAGGTGGAGACCTATTCAAATCTTGACAAATGGAATGCAATGAAGTGAGTAGATGTGATCTCTTATAGATCGTACAATGTCATGAGACATGTCTTTGTTTGGAATAAACCTAACACCTGAACAGGGCATAGACAAGTGGTTTATAGATCTTACCACTTGAAGATTCTTTGGCCCAAGCATGCTAAGCATAGTACACCATGTATGCTAATAGTTCAATGATTCATACTAAGCGGACACTACAGGTTTGGATTCAATAAACGCTAATCAGGAAGTACGTGGCACAAGAACCATTTGTTTGGAATTCTTTATTATTATGCCTATATGGTCCATGAACCCAATGCTTGTCCATTTGAAAAATGAGAGATATATGTGTAAATGTATTTACACATACCGTCTGCTAGTGAAGGTACTACTGTGTAACTAGGGGCCATCCAATCACAATCATAGAAGATCTCATCTGGCTCCTCCATTGACAGGTGTCAAAGATACAGATTGCATTTAAAAATTTAATGCATCCGTTCAGCGCAAGGTTTCTTACCATGCATTTATCGCATTGGGAAAGTGCCTCCTTCAAGTTCAATCCCATCATGTTAGTGCTTTTTTTTGCCATCATCGCCTGAGAAAGTTAGATTGGCAACTTTCATTATAATTGAGCTTGGTTCCTCAGATTTCTCCATTGTTGAAACACTTGTGTTGTCATCTTCTCTTCTGCAAAAGGTTTAAACATGATGAGTAATGGAAATGTCGAACCCATATAGAAATAACTTGCCAAAAATTGCCACACTTCTAGTGAACTAGAAAATAAATTTCATAACTCTGATAATGGTGAACACTATATGCATTGGTAGTTACTAAAAAATTCACAACATTTTCATTTTTGTGTAGCTCACATGTTAGCATATTTCATCGTGAAACATTATACACTTACGGAATGCATCCATATGAACATATGTATAAAAACCTATGATTTTTTCAAACTTTGAACTACGGTTTATGATACTTCTAAAATTCAAGCTCCAAAATGCCTCACTCGCAAAACCTATCAAGATAAACACGAATGCAATTGCTAAATTAGCAATAATAAGCAACCTTCCAAAAAGTGCTACAATTTTTGGAAAATCTAGCCCACTCATATGCACATAAGTGAAATTCCACCCAAAAGCAAGTTTGAACAAGTTCCCCAGGAAAACGAAAACTCAATAAAATAATGGTAAAAATAATTTGTTTGAGCAGATGGTTAGCACACACGTGCACAATGCAATACAGTACAAACACATACAACACAAATCATTATAATATTCATACATCATAACAACAAATAGCTAAGTGGCTTTATTTCACTCTTTACGAATTTTGGCCTCGGCCCCTACTAGTTCCCAGCTAGCAACTTTGCATCAGTTATCATTTTGTCCTTTTTCCTCCGCCTTCTTGCCAAGCTCCAGTATCATATTGGCGGTGGCAGAGCACCTCGCATCATGTGGGTGTTGTGCCGCGTACTTCCTGATTAATTCCTGGTTATTGCTAGGTGGCACTAAATCAATCAACAATTCCTGGTTATTGCTAGGTGGAGTATAGGGTTTAGGGTTTAGGGTTTAGGGTTTAGAGTCTGCTAGTGAAAGCACTACTGTGTATCTAGGGGTCATCCAATCACAATCATAAAAGATCTCATCTAGCTCCTCCATTGACAGGTGTCAAAGATACATATTGCATTTAAAAATATAATGCATCCGTTCAGCACAAGGTTTCTTAACATGCTTTTGCGTGTCCGTCGTCAACACTCACAGTTTTGGCCAATTCTGACGTGATTCGTGGGCTATTACTCACCATTTAGGGGTCCCGAAGCGATTTCCATAGTTGTTGAACCCCAAGCTGCGTTTAGGTGTCGGTCATCAACACTCACTGTTTTGGGGCCCCGAAGTGATTTCCACGATTAACGAACCGCGAGGTGCGTTTACATGTCGGTCATCAATACTAGTAGTTTTGGCCAATTCTGGCCCGTTTCGTGGACTATTACTCACTGTTTTGGGGACCCAGAAAGATTTCCACGATTAGCAAACCCCCGGGTGCGCTTACGTGTCGGTTATGAACACTCACAGTTTTGGCCAATTCTAACGCGTTTTGTGGACTTTTAGTCACCGTTTTCTGGGCCTGAAGTGATTTCCATAGTTGTTGAACCCCAAGGCGCACTTACGTATTAGTCATCAACACTCACAACTTTGGCTGATTCTGGCCTGTTTCATGGACTATTACTCACTGTTTTGGGGCCCCGGAGTGATTTCCACGGTTAACGAACCGCAGGGTGCATTTACGTGTCGGTCATCAACACTCGCAGTTTTGGCCGATTCTGGCCCGTTTCTTGGACTATTACTCTGTTTTTTGGTCCAAGCGTGATTTCCATGATTTACGAACCCCGTGGTGCGTTTACGTGTCGGTCAATGACACTCACAATTTTGGCCAATTTCTGGTCCGTTTTGTGTACTATTACTCACCATTTTGGCATCCCAGAGCGATTTCCATGATTTCCAATCCCCCGGGTGCGTTTGCGTCTCTGTCGTCAACACTCACAGTTTTGGCCAATTCTGACGCGATTCGTGGAGTATTACTCATCATTTAGGGGTCCCGAAGCGATTCCATAGTGGTTGAACCCTAAGGTCCGTTTACGTGTCGGTCATCAACACTCGCAGTTTTGGCCGATTCTGGCCCGTTTCATGGACTATTACTCACCGTTTTGGGGCCCCAAAGTGATTTCCACGGTTGTTTAACCCCATGGTGCGCTTACGTGTCGATCATCAACAAGCGCACTTTGGGCCAACTTTGACCCATTTCTTGCAGTATTACTTAGTTTTGGGGTCACAGAGTGATTTCCACGATTGACGAACTCCGGGGTGCGTTTAAGTGTCGGTCATAAACACTCACAATTTTGGCCAATTATAGTCCCTTTTGAACATAAGTGTAATTCCACCCAAAACCAAGTTTGAACAAGTTCCCTAAAAATGGAAAAATTAATAAAATAATGGTAAAGTTAATTCATTTGGGCACATGGTTAGCACACATGTGCACAATGCAATACAGTAAAAACTCATACAACACAAATCATTATAACATTCATACATAAGAACAACAAATAGCTAAGTGGCTTTATTTCACTCTTTACGAATATTGGCCCCAACGCCTACTAGATCCCAGCTAGCAACTTTGCATCAGTTATCATTTTGTCCTTTTTCCTCCGCCTTCTTGCCAAGCTCAAGTATCATATTGGCAGCGGCAGAGCACAACGCATCATGTGGGTTCGGACGAGGATTGCCAGTGTTGCTCATCTCGAAATCAAGGAATTTAAAATGTACTTCGCAGACATGCATTCCTCAAAAGATAGGAGATTAATTGGTGAATCAATGTTCAAAAAACAATCTGTAACTATGAATGAGAGAAGATGGCACTCAATCAAACAACAGTTCCTGGTGATTGCTAGGTGGAGACCTATTCAATTCTTGACAAGTGGAATGCAATGAAGTGAGTAGAGGTGATCTCTTATATATCGTACAATGGCGCAACACATGTCTCTGGTAACCATGCATCGAACCATGACATTGAATAAAACTAACACCTGAACAGGGCATAGACAAGAAGTTTATAGATATTACCACTTGAAAATTCTTTGGCCCAAGCATGCTAAGCATAGTACACCATGTATGCTAACAGTTCAATCCTTCATACTAAGGGAAAACTATAGGGATTGGATTCAATAAACGCTAATCATGAAGTACGTGGCACAACACCCATTTGTATGAAATTCTTTATTATTGTGCCTATATGGTCCATGAACCCAATGCTTGTCCATTTAGAAAATTAAAGAGATATAAGAGTAAATATATTTACACATACAGTCTGCTAGTGAAGGCACTACTGTGTATCTACGGGTCATCCAATCACAATCATAAAAGATCTCATCTAGCTCCTCCATTGACAGGTGTCAAAGATATAGATTGCATCTAAAAATTCAATGCATCCGTTCAGCACAAGGTTTCTAACCATGCTTCTATCATGTTTGGAAAGTGCCTCCTTCAAGTTTAATCCCATCATGTTAGTGCTCTTTGTTTTGCCATCATCGCGTGAGAAAGTTAGATTGGAAACTTTCATTATATTGGAACTAGGTTCCTCATATTTCACCATTATTGACAACACTTGTGTTGTCACCTTCTCTTTTGCAAAAGGTTTAAACCTCATGAGTAATGGAAATGTCAAACTCATATAAAAATAACTTTCCAAAATTTTCAACACTTCTAGTAAACTACAAAAAAACAAATCCATAACTCTGATAATGGTGAACAGTACATGCATTGGTAATTATTAGAAAATTCACAAAATTTTCATTTTTGTGTAGGTCACATGTTAACATATTTCATCGTAAAACATTATACACTTGTGGTATGCATCCATATGAACATATGTATAAAAACTTATGATTTATTCAAATTTGAACTATGGTTTTTGATATTTTTAAAATTCACGCTCCAAAATGCCACACTCGCAAAAACTATCAAGATAAACAGGAATGCACTTGCTAAATTAGCAATAATAAGCAACCTTCCAAAAAGTGCTACAATTTTGGGAAAATGTAACCCATTCATATGCACACAAGCGTAATTCCACCCAAAACCAAGTTTGAACAAGTTCCCCAAAAATGTAAAAATCAATAAAATAATGGTAAAAATAATTCGTTTGAGTACATGGTTAGCACGCATGTGCACAATGCATTACGGTACTAACTCATACAACACAAATCATTATAACATTCATACATAAGAACAACAAATAGCTAAGTGTCTTTATTTCACTCTTTACAAAAATTGGCCCCAGCGCCTACTAGTTCCCAGCTAGCAACTTTACATCCGTTATCATTTTGTCCTTTTTCCTCCGCCTTCTTGCCAAGCTCTAGTATCATATTGGCACCTCGCATCATGTGGGGTCGGACGAGGATTGCCAGTGATGCTCAACTCGTAATCAGGGAATTCAAAACGTACTTCGCAGACATGCATTCCTTAAAAGATAGGAGATTAACTGGTGAATCAATGTTCAAAAAACAATCTGTAACTATGAATGAGAGAAGATGGCACTAAATCAAACAACAGTTCCTGATGATTGCTTGGTGGAGACCTATTCATTTCTTGATAAGTGGAATGCAATGAAGTGAGTAGAGGTGATCTCTTATAGATCGTACAATGGTGCAACACAGGTCTTTTGTAACCATGGATCTAACCGTGACGTTGAATAAACCTAACACCTGAACAGAGCATAGACAAGAAGTTTATAGATCTTACCACTTGAAAATTCTTTGGCCCAAGCATGCTAAGCATAGTACACCATGTATGCTAACAGTTCAATGCTTGATACTAAGGGAACACTATAGGGATTGGATTCAATAAACGCTAATCAGGAAGTATGTGGCGCAATAGAAATTTGTATGGAATTCTTTATTATTGTGCCTATATGGTCCATGAACCCAATGCTTGTCCATTTGGAGAATTAAAGAGATACGATAAATGTATTTACTCATACCGTCTGCTAGTGAAGGTACTACTGTGTACCTAGGGGCCATCCAGTCACAATCACAGAAGATCTCATCTTGCTCCTCCATCGACAGGTGTCAAAGATACATATTGCATTTAAAAATTTAATGCATCCGTTCAGCACAAGGTTTCTTACCATGCATTTATTGCGTTGGGAAAGTGCCTCCTTCAAGTTCAATCCCATCATGTTAGTGCTATTGGTTTTGCCATCATCGCCTGAGAAAGTAAGATTGGCAACTTCCATTATATTTGAGCTAGATTCCTCATATTTCTCCATTATTGACAACACTTGTGTTGTCATCTTCTCTTCTGCAAAAGGTTTAAACATGATGAGTAATGGAAATGTCGAACTCATATAAAAATAGCTTTCCAAAATTTGCCACACTTCTAGTGAACTACAAAAAAACAAATTCGTAACTCTGATAATGGTGAACAGTACATGCATTGGTAATTATTAAAAAATTCACAAAATTTTCATTTTTTTGTAGGTCACATGTTAACGTATTTCATCGTGAAACATTGTACATCCGTGGATTGCATCCATATGAAGATATTGTTGGGGAACGTAGTAATTTCAAAAAATTTCCTACGCACACGCAAGATCATGGTGATGCATAGCAATGAGCAAAGAGTGTGATCTACGTACCCTTGTAGATCGACAGCGAAAGTGTTAGCACAACGCGGTTGATGTAGTCGTACGTCTTCACGACCCGACCGATCAAGCACCGAAACTAGGGCACCTCTGAGTTCTTGCACACGTTCAGCTCGATGACGATCCCCGGACTCCGATCCAGCAAAGTGTCGGGGAAGAGTTCCGTCAGCACGACGGCGTGGTGATGATCTTGATGTACTACCGTCGCAGGGCTTCTCCTAAGGACCGCTAGAATATTATCGAGGATTATGGTGGAAGGGGGCACCGCACACGGCTAAGAATATGATCACGTGGATCAACTTGTGTGTCTAGGCGTGCCCCCTGCCCCCGTATATAAAGGATCAAGGGGAGGAGGAGGCCGGACCTAGGAGGGGGCGCGCCAAGTGTGGAGTCCTACTAGGACTCCCTAGTCCTAGTAGGATTCCACCTCCCATATGGAATAGGAAAAGAGGAAGGGAAAAGGAGAAGGAAGGAAGGGGGCGCCCCCCTTCCCTAGTCCAATTCGGACCAGACCAAGGGGAGGGGTGCAGCCACCCTTGAGGCCCTTTTTCTTCTTTCCCGTATGGCCCAATAAGGCCCAATAAGGCCCAATACGTATTCCCGTAACTCTCCGGTACTCCGAAAAATATCCGAATCACTCGGAATCTTTCCGATGTCCAAATATAGTCGTCCAATATATCGATCTTTACGTCTCGACCATTTCGAGACTCCTCGTCATGTCCCCGATCTCATCCGGGACTCCGAACTCCTTCGGTACATCAAAACTCATAAACTCATAATATAACTGTCATCGAAACCTTAAGCGTGCGGATCCTACGGGTTCGAGAACAATGTAGACATGACCGAGACACGTCTCCAGTCAATAACCAATAGCGGAACCTGGATGCTCATTGGCTCCCACATATTCTACGAAGATCTTTATCGGTCAGACCGCATAACAACATACGTTGTTCCCTTTGTCATCGTTATGTTATTTGCCCGAGATTTGATCGTCGGTATCTCAATACCTTGTTCAATCTCGTTACCGGCAAGTCTCTTTACTTATTCCGTAATACATCATCTCGCAACTAACTCATTAGTTGCAATGCTTGCAAGGCTTATGTGATGTGCATTACCGAGAGGGCCCATAGATACCTCTCCGATAATCGGAGTGACAAATCCTAATATCGAAATACGCCAACCAAACATTTACCTTTGGAGACACCTGTAGAGCTCCTTTATAATCACCCAGTTACGTTGTGACATTTGGTAGCACACAAAGTGTTCCTCCGGCAAACGGGAGTTGCATAATCTCATAGTCATAGGAACATGTGTAAGTCATGAAGAAAGCAATAGCAACATACTAAACGATCGGGTGCTAAGCTAATGGAATGGGTCATGTCAATCACATAATTCTTCTAATGATGTGATCCCGTTAATCAAATAACAACTCTTTTGTTCATGATTAGGAAACATAACCATGTTCGATTAACGAGCTAGTCAAGTAGAGGCATACTAGTGACACTCTGTTTGTCTATGTATTCACACATGTATTATGTTTCCGGTTAATACAATTCTAGCATGAATGATAAACATTTATCATGATATAAGGAAATAAATAATAACTTTATTATTGCCTCTAGGGCATATTTCCTTCAGTCTCCCACTTGCACTAGAGTCAATAATCTAGTTCACATCACCATGTGATTCAACACTAATAGTTCACATCACCATGTGATTAACACCCATAGTTCACATCGTCATGTGACCTATACCCAAAGGGTTTACTAGAGTCAATAATTTAGTTCACATCATTTATGTGATTAACACCCAAAGAGTACTAAGGTGTGATCATGTTTTGCTTGTGAGATAATATTAGTCAACGGGTCTGTCACATACAGATCCGTAAGTATTTTGCGAATTCTATGTCTACAATGCTCCGCACGGAGCTACTCTAGCTAATTGCTCCCACTTTCAATATGTATCTAGATCGAGACTTAGAGTCATCCAGATCTGTGTCAAAACTTGCATCGACGTAACTTTTTACGACCAACCTTTTGTCACCTCCATAATTGAGAAATATTTCCTTATTCCACTAAGGATAATTTTGACCGCTGTCCAGTAATCTACTCTTAGATCACTATTATACTCCCTTGCTTAACACAGTGTAGGGTATACAATAGATCTGGTACACAACATGGCATACTTTATAGAACCTATGGCTAAGTCATAGGGAATGACTTTCATTCTCTTTCTATCTTCTACCGTGGTCGGGCTTTGAGTCTTACTCAATTTCACACCTTGTAACACATCCAAGAACTCTTTCTTTGACTGTTCCATTTTTGAACTACTTTAAAATATTGTCAAGGTATGTACTCATTGAAAAAACTTATCAAGCGTCTTGATCTACCTCTATAGATGTTGATGCTTAATATGTAAGTAGCTTCACGGAGGTCTTTCTTTGAAAAACTTCTTTCAAAACACTCCTTTATGCTTTGCAGAATAATTCTACATTATTTCCGATCAACAATATGTCATTCACATATACTTATCAGAAATGTTGTAGTGCTCCCACTCACTTTCTTGTAAATACAGGCTTCACCGCAAGTCTGTATAAAACTATATGCTTTGATCATACTATCAAAGCATTTATTCCAACTCCGAGAGGCTTGCACCAGTCCATAAATGGATCGCTGGAGCTTGCACACTTTGTTAGCTCTTTTTGGATCGACAAAACCTTCCGGCTGCATCATATACAACTCTTCTTCCATAAATCCATTCAGGAATGCAGTTTTGACATCCATTTGCCAGATTTCATAAAATGAGGCAATTGCTAACATGATTCGGACAGACTTAAGCATAGATACGAGTGAGAAACTCTCATCATAGTCAACACCTTGAACATGTCGAAAACCTTTTTGCGACAATTCTAGCTTCGTAGATAGTAACACTACTATCAGCGTCCGTCTTCCTCTTGAAGATCCATTTAATCTCAATGGCTCGCCGATCATTGGGCAAGTCAATCAAAGTCCATACTTTGTTCTCATACATGGATCTCATCTCAAATTTCATGGCCTCAAGCCATTTCGCGGAATCTGGGCTCATCATCGCTTCCTCATAATTCGTAGGCTCGTCATGGTCAAGTAACATGACCTCCAGAACTGGATTACCGTACCACTCTGGTGCGGATCTCACTCTGGTTTACCTACGATGTTCGGTAGTAACTTGATCTGAAGTTACATGATCATCATCGTTAGCTTCCTCACTAATCGGTCTAGTATTCACAGGAACAGATTTCTGTGATGAACTACTTTCCAATAAGGGAGCAGGTATAGTTACCTTATCAAGTTCTACTTTCCTCCCACTCACTTCTTTCGAGAGAAACTCCTTCTCTAGAAAGGATCCATTCTTAGCAACGAATGTCTTACCTTCGGATCTGTGATAGAAGGTGTACCCAACAATCTCCTTTGGGTATCCTATGAAGACATATTTCTCTGATTTGGGTTTGATCTTATCAGGATGAAACTTTTTCATATAAGCATCACAATCCCAAACTTTAAGAAACGACAACTTTGGTTTCTTGCCAAACCACAGTTCAGATTGTGTCGTCTCAACGGACTTAGATGGTGCCCCTTTTTAATGTGAATGCAGCTATCTCTAATGCAAGATCCCAAAACAATATTGGTAAATCGGTAAGAAACATCATAGATTGTACTATATCCAATAAAGTATGGTTATGACGTTCGTACACACCATTATGTTGTGGTGTTCCAGGTGGCATGAGTTTGTGAAACTATTCCACATTGTTTTAATTGAAGACCAAACTCGTAACTCAAATATTCGTCTCTGCGATCAGATCGTAGAAACTTTATTTTCTTGTCATGATGATTTTCCACTTCACTCTGAAATACTTTGAACTTTTCGGACTTATGTTTCATCAAGTAGATATACCCATATCTGCTCAAATCATCTGTGAAGATCAGAAAATAATGATACCTGTCACGAGCCTTAATATTCATCAGACCACATACATCAGTATGTATGATTTCCAACAAATCTGTTGCTCGCTCCATTGTTCCGAAGAACGTAGTCTCAGTCATCTTGCCCATGAGGCATGGTTCGCAAGCATCAACTGATTCATAATCAAGTGATTCCAAAAGCCCATCAGCATGGAGTTTCTTCATGCGCTTTACACCAATAAGACCTAAACGGCAGTGCCACAAATAAGTTGCACTATCATTATTAACTTTGCATCTTTTGGTTTCAATATTATGATTATGTGTATCACTACGATCGAGATCCAATGAACCATTTTCATTGGGTGTGTAACCATATAAGATTTTATTCATGTAAATAGAACAACAATTTATTCTCTTACTTAAATGAATAACCGTATTGCAATAAACATGATCAAATCATATTCATGCTCAACGCAAACACCAAATAACACTTATTTAGGTTCAACACTAATCCCAAAAGTATAGGGAGTGTGCTATGATGATCATATCAATCTTGGAACCACTTCCAACACACATCGTCACTTCACCCTTAACTAGTCTCTGTTCTTTCTGCAACTCCCATTACGAGTTACTAATCTTAGCAACTGAACTAGTATCAAATACCGAGGGGTTGCTATAAACACTAGTAAAGTACACATCAATAACATGTATATCAAATATACTTATGTTCACTTTTCCATCCTTCTTATCCGCCAATCACTTGGGGTAGTTCCGCTTCCAGTGACCAGTCCCTTTGCAGTAGAAGCACTTAGTCTCAGGCTTAGGACCAGACTTGGGCTTCTTGCTGTTTTTCTTGAAGTTCCCCTTTTTTCCTTTGCCCTTTTCTTGAAACTAGTGATCTTGTCAACCATTAACACTTGATGCTCTTTCTTGATTTCTACCTTCATCGATTTCAGCATCATGAAAAGCTTGGGAATCGTTTCTGTTATCCCTTGCATATTATAGTTCGTCATGAAGTTCTACTAACTTGGTGATGGTGACTAGAGAATTCTGTCAATCACTATCTTATCTAGAAGATTAACTCCCACTTGATTCAATCGATTGTAGTACCCAGACAATCTGAGCACATGCTCACTAGTTGAGCGATTCTCCTCCATCTTTTAGCCATAGAACTTGTTGGAGACTTCATATCTCTCAACTCGGGTATTTGCTTGAAATATTAACTTCAACTCCTGGAACATCTTACATGGTCCATGACGTTCAAAACGTCTTTGAAGTCCCGATTCTAAGCCGTTAAGCATGCTGCACTAAACTATCAAGTAGTCATCAAATTGAGCTAGCCAAAATGTTCATAACGTCTGCATCTGCTCCTGCAATAGGTCTGTCACCTAGCGGTGCATCTAGGACATAATTCTTCTCTGCAACAATGAGGATAAACCTCATATCACGGATCCAATCCGCATCATTGCTACTAACATCTTTGAACACAATTTTCTCTAGGAACATATCAAAATTAAACATAGGGAAGCAACAACACGAGCTATTGATCTACAACATAATTTGCAAAATACTACCAGGACTAAGTTCATGATAAATTAAAGTTCAATTAATCATATTACTTAAGAACTCCCACTTAGATAGACATCTCTCTAATCATCTAAGTGATCACGTGATCCAAATCAACTAAACCATGTCCGATCATCACGTGAGATGGAGTAGTTTCATTGGTGAACATCACTATGTTGATCATATCTGCTATATGATTCACGCTCGACCTTTCGGTCTCCGTGTTCCGAGGCCATATCTGTATATGCTTGGCTCGTCAAGTATAACCTAAGTATTCCACGTGTGCAACTGTTTTGCACCCGTTGTATTTGAACGTAGAGCCTATCACAATCGATCATCACGTGGTGTCTCAGCACGAAGAACTTTCGCAACGGTGCATACTCAGGGAGAACACTTCTTGATAATTAGTGAGAGATCATCTTAAAATGCTACCGTCAAAAAAAGCAAGATAAGATGCATAAAAGATAAACATCACATGTAATCAATATAAGTGATATGATATGGCCATCATCATCTTGTGCTTGTGATCTGCATCTTCAAAGCACCGTCGTGATTACCATCGTCACCGGCGCGACACCTTGATCACCATCGTAGCATCGTTGTCGTCTCGCCAATTTTATGCTTCCACGACTATCGCTACCGTTTAGTGATAAAGTAAAGCATTACAGCGCAATTGCATTGCATACAATAAAGCGACAACCATATGGCTCCATTGTTCCGAAGAACGGAGTCTTAGTCATCTTGCCCATGAGCGCATGGTTAGCACACACGTGCACAATGCAATATAGTACAAACTCATATAACACAAATCATTATAACATTAATACATCAGAACAACAAATATCTAAGTGCCTTTATTTCACTCTTTTCGAATATTGGCTCCAGCGCCTACTAGTTTCCAACTAGCAACTTTGCATCGGTTATCATTTTGTGCTTGTTCCTCCGCCTTCTTGCCAAGCTCCAGTATCATATTGGCAGCGCCAGAGCACCTCGCATCATGTGGGATCGGACGAGGATTGCCAGTGATGCTCATCTCAAAATCGGGGAATTTCAAATGTACTTCGCCGACGTCCATTCCTCAAAAGATAGGAGATTGACTGGTGAATAAGTGTTCGAAAAACAATATGTAACTATGAATGAGAGAAGATGGCACTAAATCAAATAGCGGTTCCTGGTTATTGTTTGGTGGAGACCTATTCAATTCTTGGCAAGTGGAATGCAATGAAGTGAATAGAGGTGATCTCTTATAGATCATACAATGGCGCGACACATGTCTTTGGTAACCATGCATCGAACCGTGACGTTGAATAAACCTAACACATGAATATGGCCGAGACAAGTGGTTTATAGATCTTACCACTTGAAAATTCTTTGGCCGAAGCATGCTAAGCATAGTACATCATGTATGCTAATAGTTACATGCATGATACTAAGGGGACACTATAGGGTTTGGATTCAGTAAATGTTAATCAGGAAGTATGTGGCACAAGACCCATTTGTATGGAATTCTTGGTTATTGGGCCTATATAGTCCAGGAACCCAATTCTTGTCCATTTGGAAATTTAAAGAGCTAAGATAAATGTATTTACACATACCGTGTGCTAGTGAAGGTACTACTGTGTATCTAGGGGCCATCCAATCACAATCACAGAAGATCTCATCTGGCTCCTCCATTGACAGGTGTCAAAGATACATATTGCATTTAAAAATTTAATGCATCCGTTCAGCACAAGGTTTCTTACCATGCATTTATCGCGTTGGGAAAGTGCCTCCTTCAAGTTCAATCCCATCATGTTAGTGCTCATGTTTTTGCCATTATCGCCTGAGAAAGTAAGATTGGCAACTTTCATTATATTTGAGCTAGGTTCCTCACATTTCTCCATTATTGACAACACTTGTGTTGTCATCTTCTCTTCTGCAAAAGGTTTAAACATGATGAGTATTGGAAATGTCGAACTCATATAAAAATAACTTTCCAAAATTTGCCACACTTCTAGTGAACTACAAAAAAAATCATAAGTCTGATAATGGTGAACAGTACATGCATTGGTAATTATTAAAAAATTCACAAAATTTTCATTTTTGTGTAGCTCACATGTTAACATATTTCATCGTGAAACATAATACAGTTGTGGAATGCATCCATATGAACATATGTATAAAAACCTATGATTTTTTTCAAACTTTGAACTATGGTTTTTGATTTTGAAATTCAAGCTCCAAAATTCCCCACTCGCAAAACCTATCAAGATAAACAGGAATGCAATTGCTAAATTAGCAATAATAAGCAACCTTCCAAAAAGTGCTAGAATTTTGGGAAAATGTAACCCACTCATATGCACATAAGTGAAATTCCACCCAAAAGCAAGTTTGAACAAGTTTCCACAAAAGGGAAAACTCAATAAAATAATGGTAAAAATAATTCGTTAGAGCACAGGGTTAGCACGTACATGCACAATCCAATATAGTACAAACTCATACAACATAAATCATTATAACATTCATATAATAGAACAATAAATAGGTAAGTGGCTTTATTTCACTCTTTACGAATATTGGCCCTAGCGCCTACTAGTTCCCAGCTAGCAACTTTCCATCAGTTATCATTTTGTCCTATTTCCTCCGCCTTCTTGCCAAGATCTAGTATCATATTGGCAGTGCTAGAGCACCTGGCATCATGTGGGGTCGGACGAGGATTGCCAGTGATGCTCATCTCAAAATCGGGGAATTTCAAACGTACTTCGCTGATGTGCGTTCCTGAAAAGATAGGAGATTGACTAGTCAACCCGTGTTCGAAAAACAATCTGTAACTATGAATGAGAGAAGATGGCACTAAATCAAACAACAGTTCCTGGTGATTGCTAGGTGGAGACCTATTCAATTCTTGACAAGTGGAATGCAATGAAGTGAGTAGAGGTTATCTCTTATAGATCGTACAATGGCGCAAACATGTCTTTGGTAACCATGGATCGAACCGTGACGTTGATTAAAGCTAACACCTGAACAGGGCATATACAAGTGGTTTATAGATCTTACCACTTGAAAATTCTTTGGCCCAAGCATGCTAAGCATAGTACACCATGTATGCTAACAGTTCAATGCTTGATACTAAGGGAACACTATAGGGATTGGATTCAATAAACGCTAATCAGGAAGTACGTGGCACAAGACCCATTTGTATGGAATTCTTTATTATTGTGCCTATATGGTCCATGAACCCAATGCTTGTCCATTTGGAAATTTAAAGAGATAAGAGTAAATGTATTTACACATACCGTCTGCTAGTGAAGGTACTACTGTGTATCTAGGGGCCATCCAATCACAATCACAGAAGATCTCATCTGGCTCCTCCATTGACAGGTGTCAAAGATACATATTGCATTTAAAAATTTAATGCATCCGTTCAGCACAAGGTTTCTTACCATGCATTTATCGCGTTGGGAAAGTGCCTCCTTCAAGTTCAATCCCATCATGTTAGTGCTCTTGGTTTTGCCATCATCGCCTGAGAAAGTAAGATTGGCAACTTTCATTATATTTGAGCTAGGTTCCTCATATTTCTCCATTATTGACAACACTTGTGTTGTCATCTTCTCTTCTGCAAAAGGTTTAAACATGATGAGTAATGGAAATGTCGAACTCATATAAAATAACTTTCCAAAATTTGCCACACTTCTAGTGAACTACAAAAAAAATCATAACTCTGATAATGGTGAACAGTACATGCATTGGTAATTATTAAAAAATTCACAAAATTTTCATTTTTGTGTAGCTCACATGTTAACATATTTCATCGTGAAACATTATACACTTGCGGAATGCATCCATATGAAGATATGTATAAAAACCTATGATTTTTTCAAACTTCGAACTATGGTTTTTGATATTTCTAAAATTCAAGCTCCAAAATGCCTCACTCGCAAAACCTATCAAGATAAACAGGAATGCAATTGCTAAATTAGCAATAATAAGCAACCTTCCAAAAAGTGCTAGAATTTTGGGAAAATGTAACCCACTCATATGCACATAAGTGTAATTCCACCCAAAACCAAGTTTGAACAAGTTCCCCAAAAATGGAAAACTTAATAAAATAATGGTAAAAATAATCCGTTTGAGCACATGGCTAGCACACACGTGCACAATGCAGTACAATACAAACTCATACAACACAAATCATTATAACATTCATACATCAGAACAACAAATAGCTAAGTGGCTTTATTTCACTCTTTACGAATATTGGCCCCAACGCCTACTAGTTCCTAGCTAGCAACTTTGCATCCGTCATCATTTTGTCCTTTTTCCTCCACCTTCTTGCCATGCTCCAGTATCATATTGGCAGCGGTAGAGCACCTCGCATCATATGGGGTCGGACGAGGATTGGCAGTGTTGCTCATCTCAAAATCGGGGAATTTCAAACGTACGTCGCCGATGTCCATTCCTCAAAAGATAGGAGATTGACTGGTGAATAAGTGTTCGAAAAACAATATGTAGCTATGAATGAGAGAAGATGGCACTATATCAAATAGCAGTTCCTAGTTATTGCCAGGTGGAGACCTATTCAATTCTTGACAAGTGGAATGCAATGAAGTGAGTAGAGGTGATCTCTTTTAGATCGTACAATGTCACGACACATGTCTTTGGTAACCATGGATCGAACCGTGACTTTGAATAAACCTAACACCTAAATAGGGCATAGACAAGTGGTTTATAGATCTTACCACTTGAAAATTCTTTTTCCCAAGCATGCTAAGCATAGTACACTATGTGTGCTAACAATTCAATGCATGATACTAAGGGGACACTATAGGGATTGGATTCAATAAACGCTAATCAGGAAGTACGTGGCATAAGACCCATTTGTATGGAATTCTTTATTATTATGCCTATATGGTCCATGAACCCAATGGTTGTCAATTTGGAAAATTAAAGAGATAAGAGTAAATGTATTTACACATACCGTCTGCTAGTGAAGGTACTAATGTCTATATAGGGGCCATCCAATCACAATCAGAGCAGATCTCATCTGGCTCCTCCATTGACAGGTGTCAAAGATACATATTGCATTTGAAAATTTAATGCATCCATTCAGCACAAGGTTTCTTACCATGCATTTATCGTGCTGGGAAAGTGCCTCCATCACTGCCTGAGAAAGTTAGATTGGCAACTTTCGTTATATTTGAGCTAGGTTCCTCATATTTCTCCATTATTGACAACACTTGTGTTTTCATCTTCTCTTCTGCAAAAGTTTTAAATGTGATGAGTAATGGTAATGTCAAACTCATATAGAAATCACTTGCCAAAATTTGCCACACTTCTACTGAACTACAAAAAAAACAAACTCATAACTCTGGTAATGGTGAACAGTATATGCATTAGTAATTATCGAAAAATTCACGAAATTTTCATTTTTGTGTAACTCACATGTTAACATATTTCATCCTGAAACATTATACACTTGTGGAATGCATCCATATGAACGAACATATGTATAAAAACCTATGATTTTTTCAAACTTTGAACTATGGTTTTTGATTAAAATTCAAGCTCCAAAATGCCTCACTCAGAAAACCTATCAAGATAAACAGGAATGCAATTGCTAAATTAGCAATAATAAGCAACCTTCCAAAGAGTGCTACAATTTTGGGAAAATGTAACCCACTCATATAAACATAAATGAAATTCCACCCAAAAGCAGGTTTGAACAAGTTCCCCCAAAAAAGGAAAACTTAATAAAATAATGCTAAAAATAATTCTTTTGAGCACATGGTTTGCACGCACGTCCAGAATGCAATACAGCACAAACTCATATAACACAAATCATTATAACATTCATACATCAAAACAACAAATATCTAAGTTCCTTTCTTTCACTCTTTTCGAATATTGGCTCCAACGCCTACTAGTCCCTAGCTAGCAACTTTGCATCGGTCATCGTTTCATCATTTTTCCTCCGCCTTCTTGCCAAGCTCCAGTATCATATTGGCAGCGACAGAGCACCTTGCATCATATGGGGTCGAACGAAGATTGCCAGTGATGCTCACCTCAAAATCCGGAATTTCAAACATACTTCGTCGACGTGCATTCCTCAAAAGATGGGAGATTGACTGGTGCATAAGTGTTCGAAAAACAATCTGTAACCATGAATGAGAGAAGATGGCGCCAAATCAAACAACAGTTCATGGTTATTGCTAGGTGGATACCTATTCAAATCTTGACAAGTGGAATGCAATGAAGTGAGTAGATGTGATCTCTTATAGATCGTACAATGTCATGACACATGTCTTTGGTAACCATGGATCGAACTGTGACGTTGAATAAACCTAACACCCGAACAGGGCATAGACAAGTGGTTTATAGATCTTAGCACTTGAAAATTCTTTGGCCCAAGCATGCTAAGCATAGTACACCATGTATGTTAATAGTTCAATGCTTCATACTAAGGGGACACTATAGGTTTGGATTAAATAAACACTAATTAGGAAGTACATGGGACAAGACCCATTTGTTTCGAATTCTTTATTATTATGCCTCTATGGTCCATGAACCCAATGCTTGTCCATTTGAAAAATGAGAGATATATGTGTAAATGTATTTACACATACTGTCTGCTAGTGAAGGTACTACTGTGTAACTAGGGGCCATCCAATCACAATCATAGAACATCTCATCTGGCTCCTCCATTGACAGGTGTCAAAGATACACATTGCATTCAAAAATTTAGTGCATCCATTCAGTGCAAGGTTTCTTACCATGTATTTATCGCGTTGGGAAAGTGCCTCCTTCAAGTTCAATCCCATCATGTTAGTGCTCTTTTTTTTGCCATCATCGCCTGAGAAAGTTAGATTGGTAACTTTCATTATATTTGAGCTTGGTTCCTCATATTTCTCCATTATTGAAACACTTGTGTTGTCATGTTCTCTTCTGTAAAAGGTTTAAACATGATGAGTAATGGAAATGTCGAACTCATATAGAAATAACTTGCCAAAAATTGACACACTTTTAGTGAACTAGAAAATAAATTTCATAACTCTGATAGTGGTGAACACTACATGCATTGGTCATTACTAAAAAATTCACAAAATTTTCATTTTTGTGTAGCTCACATGTTAACATATTTCATCATGAGACATTATACACTTGCGGAATGCATCCATATGAACATATGTATAAAAACCTATGATTTTTTCAAACTTTGAACTATGGTTTATGATACTTTTAAAATTCAAGCTCCAAAATGCCTCACTCGCAAAACCTATCAAGATAAACTGGAATGCAATTGCTAAATTAGCAATAATAAGCGACCTTCCAAAAAGTGCTACAATTTTTGGAAAATCTAGCCCACTCATATGCACATAAGTGAAATTCCACCCAAAAGCAAGTTTGAACAAGTTCCCCAGGAAAACGAAAACTCAATAAAATAATGGTAAAAATAATTTGTTTGAGCAGATGGTTAGCACACACGTGCACAATGCAATACAGTACAAATTCATACAACACAAATCATTATAATATTCATTCATCATAACAACAAATAGCTAAGTGGCTTTATTTCACTCTTTACTAATATTGGCCCTGGCACCTACTAGTTCCCTGCTAGCAGCTTTGCATCAGTTATCATTTTGTCCTTTTTCCTCCGCCTTATTGCCAAGCTCCAGTATCATATTGGCGGCGGCAGAGCACCTCGCATCATGTGGGTGTTGTGCCACGTACTTCCTGATTAATTCCTGGTTATTGCTAGGTGGCACTAAATCAAACAACAATTCCTGGTGATTGCTAGGTGGAGACCTATTCAATTCTTGACAAGTGGATGCCATGAATTGAGTAGAGGTGATCTCTTATAGATCGTACAATGGCGCGACACATGTCTTTGGTAACAATGGATCGAACCGTGATGTTGAATAAACCTAACAGTTGAACAGGGCATAGACAAGTGGTTTATAGATATTACCACTTGAAAATTCTTTGGCCCAAGCATGCTAAGCATAGTACACCATGTATGCTAACAGTTCAACGCTTCATACTAAGGGAACACTATAGGGATTGGATTCAATAAACGCTAATCATGAAGTACGTGGCACAAGACCCATTTGTATGGAATTATTTATTATTATGCCTATATGGTCCATGAACCCAATCATTGTCCATTTGGAAAATTAAAGAGATATAAGAGTAAATATATTTACACATACAGTCTGCTAGTGAAGGCACTATTGTGTATCTAGGGGTCATCCAATCACAATCATAAAATATCTCATCTAGCTCCTCCATTGACAGGTGTCAAAGATACATATTACATTTAAAAATTTAATGCATTCGTTCTGCACAAGGTTTCTTACCATGCTTCTATCATGTTGGGAAAGTGCCTCCTTCAAGTTCAGTCCCATCATGTTAGTGCTCTTGGTTTTGCCATCTTCGCGTGAGAAAGTTAGATTGGAAACTTTCATTATATTTGAGCTAGGTTCCTCATATTTCTCCATTATTGACAACAATTGTGTTGTCATCTTCTCTTTTGCAAAAGGTTTAAACATGATGAGTAATGGAAATGACGAACTCATATAAAAATAACTTTCCAAAATTTGCCACACTTCTAGTAAACTACAAAAAAACAAATCCATAACTCTGATAATGGTGAATTGTACATGCATTGGTAATTATTAAAAAATTCACAAAATTTTCATTTTTGTGTAGCTCACATGTTAACATATTTCATCGTGAAACATTAAACACTTGTGGTATGCATCCGTATGAACATATGTATAAAAACCTATGATTTTTTCAAACTTTGAACTATGGTTTTTGATATTTTTAAAATTCACGCTCCAAAATGCCACACTCGCAAAAGCTATCAAGATAAAGAGGAATGCAATTGCTAAATTAGCAATAATAAGCAACCTTCCAAAAAGTGCTACAATTTTGGGAAAATGTAACCCATTCATATGCACATAAGTGTAATTCCACCCAAAACCAAGTTTGAACAAGTTCCCCAAAAATGGAAAAATTAATAAAATAATGGTAAAGTTAATGCAATACAGTACAAACTCATACAACACAAATCATTATAACATTCATACATAAGAACAACAAATAGCTAAGTGGCTTTATTTCACTGTTTACGAATATTGGCCCCAACACCTACTAGTTCCCAGCTAGCAACTTTGCATCAGTTCCAGTATCATATTGGCAGCGGCAGAGCACATCGCATCATGTGGGTTCGGACGAGGATTGCCAGTGATGCTCATCTCGAAATCAAGGAATTTAAAATGTACTTCGCAGACGTGCATTCCTCAAAAGATAGGAGATTAACAAGTGAATCAATGTTCAAAAAACAATCTGTAACTATGAATGAGAGAAGATGGCACTAAATCAAACAACAGTTCCTAGTGATTGCTAGGTGGAGACCTATTCAATTCTTGACAAGTGGAATGCAATGAAGTGAGTAGATATGATCTCTTATAGATCGTACAATGGCGCAACACATGTATTTGGTAACCATGGATCGAACTGTGACGTTGAGTAAAACTAACACCTGAACAGGGCATAGACAAGAAGTTTATAGATATTACCACTTGAAAATTCTTTGGCCCAAGCATGCTAAGCATATTACACCATGTATGCTAACAGTTCAATGCTTCATACTAAGGGAACACTAATTGGGATTGGATTCAATAAACGCTAATCATGAAGTACGTGGCACAACACCCATTTGTATGAAATTCTTTATTATTGTGCCTATATGGTCCATGAACCCAATGCTTGTCCATTTGGAAAATTAAAGAGATATAAGAGTAAATATATTTACACATACAGTCTGCTAGTGAAGGCACTACTATGTATCTAGGGGTCATCCAATCACAATCATAAAAGATCTCATCTAGCTCCTCCATTGACAGGTGTCAAAGATACAGATTGCATCTAAAAATTCAATGCATCCGTTCAGCACAAGGCTTGTTACCATGCTTCTATCATGTTTGGAAAGTGCCTCCTTCAAGTTCAATCCCATCATGTTAGTGCTCTTGGTTTTGCCATCATCACGTGAGAAAGTTAGATTGGAAACTTTCATTATATTTGAGCTAGGTTCCTCATATTTCACCATTATTGACAACACTTGTGTTGTCACCTTCTCTTTTGCAAAAGGTTTAAACCTGATGAGTAATGGAAATGTCAAACTCATATAAAAATAACTTTCCAAAATTTTCAACACTTCTAGTAAACTACAAAAAAACAAATCCATAACTCTGATAATGGTGAACAGTACATGCATTGGTAATTATTAGAAAATTCACAAAATTTTCATTTTTGTGTAGGTCACATGTTAACATATTTCATCGTGAAACATTATACACTTGTGGTATGCATCCGTATGAACATTTGTATAAAAACCTATGATTTATTCAAACTTTGAACTATAGTTTTTGATATTTTTAGAATTCAAGCTCCAAAATGCCACACTCGCAAAACCTATCAATATAAACAGGAATGCAATTGCTAAATTAGCAATAATAAGCAACCTTCCAAAAAGTGCTACAATTTTGGGAAAATGTAACCCATTCATATGCACATAAGTGTAATTCCACCCAAAACCAAGTTTGAACAAGTTCCCCAAAAATGTAAAAATCAATAAAATAATGGTAAAAATAATTCGTTTGAGCACATGGTTAGCATGCATGTGCACAATGCATTACGGTACAAACTCATACAACACAAATCATTATAACATTCATACATAAGAACAACAAATAGCTAAGTGGCTTTATTTCACTCTTTAAGAATATTGGCCCCAGCGCCTACTAGTTCCCAGCTAGCAACTTTGCATCCGTTATCATTTTGTCCTTTTTCCTCCGCCTTCTTGCCAAGCTCCAGTATCATATTGGCAGCGGCAGAGCACCTCGCATCATGTGGGGTTGGACGAGGATTGCCAGTGATGCTCATCTCGTAATCAGGGAATTTAAAACGTACTTCGCGGACGTGCATTCCTTAAAAGATAGGAGATTAACTGGTGAATCAGTGTTCAAAAAATAATCTTAAACTATGAATGAGAGAAGATGGCACTAAATCAAACAACAGTTCCTGGTGATTGCTAGGTGGAGACCTATTCAATTCTTGACAAGCGGAATGCAATGAAGTGAGTAGAGGTGATCTCTTATAGATCGTACAATGGTGCAACACATGTCTTTGGTAACCATGGATCGAACCGTGATGTTGAATAAACCTAACACCTGAACAGAGCATAGACAAGAATTTTATAGAACTCACCACTTGAAAATTCTTTGGCCCAAGCATGATAAGCATAGTACACCATGTATGCTAACAGTTCAATGCTTGATACTAAGGGAACACTATAGGGATTGGATTCAATAAACGCTAATCAGGAAGTATGTGGCATAATACCCATTTGTATGGAATTCTTTATTATTGTGCCTATATGGTCCATGAACCCAATGCTTGTCCATTTGGAGAATTAAAGAGATATGATAAATGTATTTAAACATACAGTCTGCTAGTGAAGGTACTACTGTGTACCTAGGGGCCATCCAGTCACAATCACATATGATCTCATCTTGCTGCTCCATTGACAGGTGTCAAAGATACATATTGCATTTAAAAATTTAATGCATCCGTTCAGCACAAGGTTTCTTACCATGCATTTATTGCGTTGGGAAAGTGCCTCCTTCAAGTTCAATCCCATCATGTTAGTGCTATTGGTTTTGCCATCATCGCCTGAGAAAGTAAGATTGGCAACTTTCATTATATTTGAGCTAGATTCCTCATATTTCTCCATTATTGACAACACTTGTGTTGTCATCTTCTCTTCTGCAAAAGGTCTAGACATGATGAGTAATGGAAATGTCGAACTCATATAAAAATAGCTTTCCAAAATTTGCCACACTTCTAGTGAACTACAAAAAAACAAATTCGTAACTCTGATAATGGTGAACAACACATGCACTGGTAATTATTAAAAAATTCACAAAATTTTCATTTTTGTGTAGGTCACATGTTAACATATTTCATCGTGAAACATTGTACACGCGTGGATTGCATCCATATGAAGATGTTGTTGGGGAACATAGTAATTTCAAAAAAAATTCCTACGCACACGCAAGATCATGGTGATGCATAGCAACGAGGGAAGAGTGTGATCTACGTACCCTTGTAGATCGACAGCGGAAGCGTTAGCACAACGCGGTTGATGTAGTCGTACGTCTTCAAGGCCCGACCGATCAAGCACCGAAACTACGACACCTCCGAGTTCTAGCACACGTTCAGCTCGATGACGATCCCCGAACTCTGATCCAGCAAAGTGTCGGGGAAGAGTTCCGTCAGCACGACGGTGTGGTGACGATCTTGATGTACTACCGTCGCAGGGCTTCGCCTAAGCACCGCTACAATATTATCGAGGATTATGGTGGAAGGGGGCACCGCACACGGCTAAGAATATGATCACGTGGATCAACTTGTGTGTCTAGGGGTGCCCCCTGCCCCCGTATATAAAGGATCAAGGGGAGGAGGAGGCCGGCCCTAGGAGGGGGCGCGCCAAGTGTGGAGTCCTACAAGGACTCCCTAGTCCTAGTAGGATTGCACCTCCCATATGGAATAGGAAAAGAGGAAGGGAAAAGGAGAAGGAAGGAAGGGGGCGCCCCCCTTCCCTAGTACAATTCGGACCAGACCAAGGGGAGGGGTGCGGCCACCCTTGAGGCCCTTTTTCTTCTTTCCCGTATGGCCCAATAAGGCCCAATACGTATTCCCGTAACTCTCCGGTACTCCAAAAAATACCCGAATCACTCGGAACCTTTCCGATGTCCAAATATAGTCATCCAATATATCGATTTTTATGTCTCGACCATTTAGAGACTCCTCGTCATGTCCCCGATCTCAGCCGGGACTCCGAACTCCTTTGGTACATCAAAACTAATAAACTTATAATATAACTGTCATCGAAACCTTAAGCGTGCGGACCCTACGGGTTCGAGAACAATGTAGACATGACCGAGACACGTCTCCAGTCAATAACCAATAGCGGAACCTGGATGCTCATATTGGCTCCCACATATTCTACGAAGATCTTTATCGGTCAGACCGCATAACAACATACGTTGTTCCCTTTGTCATCGGTATGTTACTTGCCCGAGATTTGATCGTCGGTATCTCAATACCTAGTTCAATCTCGTTACCAGCAAGTATCTTTACTCGTTCCGTAATACATCATCTCACAACTAACTCATTAGTTGCAATGGTTGCAAGGCTTATGTGATGTGCATTACCAAGAGGGCCCAGAGATACCTCTCCGACAATCGGAGTGACAAATCCTAATCTCGAAATACGCCAACCCAACATTTACCTTTGGAGACACATGTAGAGCTCCTTTATAGTCACCCAGTTACGTTCTGACATTTGGTAGCACACAAAGTGTTCCTCCGGCAAACGGGAGTTGCATAATCTCATAGTCATAGGAACATGTATATGTCATGAAGAAAGCAATAGCAACATACTAAACGATCGGGTGCTAAGCTAATGGAATGGGTCATGTCAATCACATCATTCTTCTAATGATGTGATCCCGTTAATCAAATAACAACTCTTTTGTTCATGGTTAGGAAACATAACCATCTTCGATTGACGAGCTAGTCAAGTAGAGGCATACTAGTGACACTCTGTTTGTCTATGTATTCACACATGTATTATGTTTCCGGTTAATACAATTCTAGCATGAATAATAAAAAATTTATCTTGATATAAGGAAATAAATAATAACTTTATTATTGCCTCTAGGGCATATTTCCTTCAGATATGTATAAAAACCTATGATTTTGGGAACTATGGATTTTGATATTTTTAGAATTAAAGCTCAAAAATGCCTCACTCGCAAAACATATCAAGATAAACAGGAATGCAATTGCTAAATTAGCAATAATAAGCAACCTTCCAAAAAGTGATACAATTTTGGGAAAATGTAACCCACTCATATGCACATAAGTGTAATTCCACCGAAAACCAAGTTTGAACAAGTTCCCCAAAAATGGAAAACTCAACAAAATAATGGTACAAATAATCCGTTTGAGCAGATGGTTAGCATGCACGTGCACAATGCAATACAGTACAAACTCATACAACACAAATCACTATAACATTCATACCTCAGAACAACAAATAGCTAAGTCGTTTTGTTTCACTCTTTACGAATGTTGGCCCCAGCGCCTACAAGTTCCCAGATAGCAACTTTGCCTCAGTTATCATTTTTCCTTTTTCCTCCGCCTTCTTGCCAAGCTCGAGCACCATATTGGCAGCGGCAGAGCACCTCGCATGATGTGGGGTAGGACGAGGATTGCGAGTGATGCTCATCTCAAAATCGGGGAATTTCAAACGTACTTCACCGACGTGCATTCCTCAAGAGATAGGAGATTGACTGGTGAATAAGTGTTCGAAAAACAATATGTAACTATGAATGACAGAAGATGGCACTATATCAAATAGTAGTTCCTGGTTATTGCTAGGTGGAGAATTATTCAATTATTGACAAGTTGAATGCAATGAAGTGAGTAGAGGTGATCTCTTATTGATCATACAATGGCGCGACACATGTCTTTGGTAACCATGGATCGAATCGTGACGTTGAATAAACCTAAAACCTGAATAGGGCATGGACAAGTGGTTTATAGATCTTACCACTTGAAAATTGTTTGGTCCGAGCATGCTAAGCATAGTACACCATGTATGCTAACAGTTCAATGCTTGACTAAGGGGACACTATAGGTATTGGATTCAATAAACGCTAATCGGGAAGAACATGGCACAAGATCCATTTGTATGGAATTCTTTATTATTGTGCCTATATGGTCCATGACCCAATGCTTGTCCATTTTTAAAATTAAAGAGATAAGAGTAATTGTATTTACACATACCGTCTGCTAGTGAAGGTACTACTGTGTATCTAGGGGCCATCCAATCACAATCACAGAAGATCTCATCTAGCTCCTCTATTGACAGCTGTCAAAGGTATAGATTGCATTTAAAAATTTAATGCATCCGTTCAGCACAAGGTTTCTTACCATGCATTTATCGCGTTGGGAAAGTGCCTCCTTCAAGTTCAATCCCATCATGTTAGTGCTCTTGGTATTGCCATCATCGCCTGATAAAGTAAGATTGGCAACTTTCATTATATTTGAGCTAGGTTCCTCATATTTCTCCATTATTGATAACACTTGTGTTGTCATCTTCTCTTCTACAAAAGGTTTAAACATGATGAGTAATGGAAATGTCGAACTCATATAAAAATAACTTTCAAAAATTCGCCACACTTCTAGTGAACTACATAAAAATAAATTCATAACTCTGATAATGGTGAACAGTACATGCATTGGTAATTATTAAAGAAATCACAAAATTTTCATTTCTGTGTAGCTCACATGTTAACATATTTCATCATGACACATTATACACTTGTGGAATGCATCCTAATGAACATATGTATAAAAACATATGATTTTTTCAAATTTTGAACTATGATTTTTGATATTTTTAAAATTCAAGCTCCAAAATGCCTCACTCGCAAAACCTATGAAGATAAACAGCAATGCAATTGCTAAATTAGCAATAATAAGCAACCTTCGAAAAAGTGCTACAATTTTGGGAAAATGTCACCCACTCATATGCACATAAGTGAATTTCCACCCAAAATCAAGTTTGAACAAGTTACCCAAGAAAAGGAAAACTCAATAAAGTAATGGTAAAAATAATTGGTTTGAGCACATGGTTAGCACACACGTGCACAATGAAGTACAGTACAAAGTCATACAACGCAAATCATTATACAGTCATACATCAGAACAACAAATAGCTAAGTGGCTTTATTCACTCTTTACGAATAGTGGCCACACCGCCTACTAGTTCCCAGCTAGCAACTTTTCATCAGTTATCATTTTGTCCGTTATCCTCCGCCTTCTTGCGAAGCTCCAGTATCATGTTGGCAGCGGCAGAGCACCTCGCTTCATGTGGGGTCGGACGAGGATTGCCAGTGATACTCATCTCAAAATTAGGGAATTCCAAACGTACTTTGCCTATATGCAATTCTCAAAAGATAGGAGATTGACTGGTGAATAAGTGTTCAAAAAACAATATGTAACTATGAATGAGAGAAGATGGCACTAAATCAAATAGCAGTTCCTGGTTATTGCTAGGTCGAGATGTATTCAATCCTTGACAAGTGGAATGCAATTAAGTGAGTAGAGGTGATCTCTTATAGATCGTATAATGGTGCGACACATGTCTTTGGTAACCATGGATCGAACCATGACATTGAATAAACCTAACACCTGAACAGGGCATAGGCAAGTGGTTTATAGATCTTACCACTTGAAAATTCTTTGGCCCAAGCATTCTAAGCACAGTACACCATGTATGCTAACAGCTCAATGCTTGATACTAAGGGGACACTATAGGGATTGGATTCAATAAACGCTAATCAGGAAGTGCGTGGCACACAGACCCATTTGTACGGAATTCTTTATTTTTGTGCTATATGGTGCATGAACCCAGTGCTTGTCCATTTGGAAAATTAAAGAGATAAGAGTAAATGTATTTACACATACAGTCTGCTAGTGAAGGTACTACTGTGTATCTAGGGGCCATCCAATCACAATCACAGAAGATCTCACTTGGCTCCTCCATTGGCAGGTGTCAAAGATACAGATTGCATTTAAAAATTTAATGCATTCGTTCAGCACAAGGTTTCTTACCATGCATTTATTGCGTTGGGAAAGTGCCTCCTTCAAGTTCAATCCCATCATGTTAGTGCTCTTGGTTTTGCCATCATCGCCTGAGAAAGTAAGATTGGCAACTTTCATTATATTTGAGCTAGGTTGCTCATATTTCTCCATTATTGAGAACACTTGTGTTGTCATCCTCTCTTCTGCAAAAGGTTTAAACATGATGAGTAATGGAAATGTTGAACTCATATAAAAATAACTTTCGATAATTTGCAACACTTCTAGTGAACAACATAAAAAATAAATTCATAACTCTGATAATGGTGAACAGTACATGCATTTGTAATTATTAAAAAATTCATAAAATTTTCATTTTTGTGTAGCTCACATGTTAACATATTTCATCGTGACACATTATACACTTGTGGAATGCATCCACATGAACATATGTATAAAAACCTATGGTTTTTTCAAACTTTGAACTATGGTCTTTGATATATTTAAAATTCAAGCTCCAAAATGCCTCACTTGCAAAACCTATCAAGATAAACAGCAATGCAATTGCTAAATTAGCAATAATAAGCAACCTTCGAAAAGGTGCTACAATTTTGGGGAAAATGTAACCCACTCATATGCACATAAGTGAAATTCACCCAAAATCAAGTTTGAACAAGTTGCCCAAGAAAAGGAAAACTCAATAAAGTAATGGTAAAAATAATTAGTTTGAGAACATGGTTAGCACACACGTGCACAATGCAGTACAGTACAAACTCATACAACGCAAATCATTATAACACTCATACATCAGAACAACAAATAGCTAAGTCGCTTTATTTCACTCTTTACGAATATTGGCCACACTGCCTACTAGTTCCCAACTAGCAACTTTGCATCAGTTATCATTTTGTCCTTTTTCCTCCGCCTTCTTGCGAAGCTCCAGTATCATGTTGGCAGCGGCAGAGCAGCTCACATCATGTGGGGTTGGACGAGGATTGCCAGTGATGCTCATCTCAAAATCAGGGAATTCCAAACATACTTTGCCGACATGCATTCCTCAAAAGATAGGAGATTGACCAGTGAATAAGTGTTCAAAAAACAATATGTAACTATGAATGAGAGAAGATGGAACTAAATCAAATAGTAGTTCCTGGTTATTGCTAGGTGGAGATGTATTCAATCCTTGACAAGTGGAATGCAATTAAGTGAGTAGAGGTGATCTCTTATAGATCGTATAATGGCGCTACACATGTCTTTGGTAACCATGGATCGAACCGTGACATTGAATAAACCTAACACCTGAACAGGGCATACACAAGTGGTTTATAGATCTTACCACTTGGAAATTCTTTGGCCCAAGCATGCTAAACATAGTACACCATGTATGCTAACAGCTCAATGCTTGATACTAAGGGGACACTATAGGGATTGGATTCAATAAACGCTTGAGGGAGTCCTGGATTAGGGGGTGTCTGGATGGCCGGACTATGCCTTCAGCCGGACTCCTGGACTATGAAGATACAAGATTGAAGACTTCGTCCCGTGTCCGAAAGGGACTTTCCTTGGCGTGGAAGGCAAGATTGGCGACTCTATGTAACCCTAACCCTATCCGGTGTCTATATAAACCAGAGGGTTTTAGTCCGTAGGACAACATACACATCAACAATCATACCATAGGCTAGCTTCTAGGGTTTAGCCTTTGCGATCTCGTGGTAGATCTACTCTTGTACTACCCATATCATCAATATTAATCAAGCAGGACATAGGGTTTTACCTCGATCGAGAGGGCCCGAACCTGGGTAAAACTTCGTGTCCCTTGCCTCTTGTTACAATCTGTAGCGACCAGACCTCAAACGGTCTGATCTCTGTGCTCTGGTGTCATCCCTGGATCAGCAATGCTGACACCACACAATACTCGGAGGATTTATAGCAGAGTAGAAATCACACACTTAATACATCGAGTGTCTCAAAAGAGAACTTATTACAATAAATATGGCTTAAGGCCATCTAATAACGATAACAGCGGAAGGCTTGGAAGATAAGTGAGTCCATCAACTCCAACAGCATCACTAAGTATAGAACCACGACCTAAAAACTCCTTAATCATCGTCTGAAAAGTCTGCAACATTAACGTTGCAGCCCGAAAACGGGTCAGCACATGGAATATGCTGGCAAGGTAACACATAGAGAGTAATGGAATGTAATAGCTAGACTATATGCATATTTGGCTGGTGGAAAGCTCTATAGTTACAATTTTGCGTAAAGCCAATTTTTCCCTACTTCAAAGGAATAAAATTTAATTACTATCATGGTGGTTTTTAAGCATTGAGAATGGTTGACAGCATTCTCAATCCCAATTAAGCATCATCATTAAACCTAACCCAACAAAATTAATTTTAGAGTAACATGTTGAGATTCACATGATAATCCAAGTACTAGATACTCAAGATGGCCATAACCGGGGACACGGCTAACCATGATTAGTTTATTACACTCTGTAGAGGTTTGCGCACTTTTCCCCACAAGACTCGATCGCCTCTGTTTGGTTTCTCGCACTACATGGTGTTTGAGAAGACGGATGACCAAGACATAGTCTTTCAGAAGCGCTAGCACCTTACGATCGGGTAGACCATACCACCTACATCCCCTACATCTGCTAGTCTACCACTGTAAGAGTTCGCACAACTTAGTCAACTATGCTAGAGCCCATAATAGCTTGTGGCCGCACACGGAAGTTTCTAGTATGAATAGTCTCATGATCCCTTTGAGCCTGGGTGGCGGTCCAAAAGAAAACAGGCATGTCCTGGAATACCCAGGTGCCTCAATTAACCCAGATGTGTGTTTAAGTTGCCACCTTAGATAAACCATTAATTAACAATCTCACATCTGTCATGGATATCACTCACCCAACCCACGTCTACTAGCATAGCATGGCATAATAAGCAAACGTAGAAGTAACTCCCGAAGGTTTGATAATAAACAGGTAATAGGTACTACCTCATCTACTTCCCATCCCACAATTTAATTAGATCCTAATCATGCAATGTGTGAGGATTGATCTAATGCAATAAAACTGGGTAGTAGAAAAGGTATGATCAAAGTGTTACTTGCCTTGCTGATGATCCGCGAAACCTAACGATTCGAAGTAACAAGCGGCGCACTCCAGTTACTCTATCGCAAACAAACAAACAAGCATACAATAAGTACTCATCTAATGCACAGGTAAAACTCAAATAAGAGATCTAACTAGAAGGTTCAACTTAAGAACTCTGGTTGGCAAAAAGAATCAAATCGAACGAAGCAACGAAAGACAAATGACGAAAGAAAACAACTTCTTTCTAGTAATCTGGATCTAGGGCAAATTTTATTGTAGCAAAATCTTGTTTAAGTTGGTTAAACGGATAGAGGGTTTCAAGACGGATCCCTAGGCACTTGAATCGCCTGATTCCGATAAACGAGCGAAAAGTTATACTAAAACGAAAATCGGATCAGGAATCGCGATCAGAAAAATCACGGATTTAATCCGAGAAAAAGAAAAACGACGAACGACGAATTTTTTTTTTCGACATGGAAAACGAGGCGCATAGAACCTCGGCGGCGAGATCCGGCGGCGGCGGCGGCTTAGGGCGCTTTAGGGTTTCCCCCGGGGCTGGGCCTCTGCTTATAAAGGCCTCCCGGTCGGTGTCCAGGTCGGACACGGCCCGTTAAGTCGGTTTGTTTTTTTTAAATTATTCTGCTCGGAAGAAAAATAAAAAGAAATACTAAATGGACTCCAAAAATTTCGAAATAAATTTTCACGGGCTTCTAAAATCAAGCCGCACAAGGTGAATATTTATTTGGGCCCTAAATGCAATTTTGAAAAACACACTTTTTTCCTAAATTCAAATAAAACACCGAAAAACTCTGAAATGAAATCTTATTTGATTTTATTATTAAATCCTCAATATTTCTTTATTTTGGGAAAGTCATTTTATTCCCTCTCTCATATTTTTGTAATAGAATAATTGATGATAAAGTAATTAAAATCAAATGATCCTATTCTCAAAATTTGAGAAAACTCAAATATGAAAATAACGAAATCCCCAACTCTCTCTATGGGTCATTGTGTTGCGTAGAATTTCTAGGATCAACCAAAATGCAAAATAAAATATGATATGCATTGATGATCTAATGTATAACATTCCAAATTGAAAATTTGGGATGTTACAAACCCACCCCCCTTAAGATGAATCTCGCCCTCGAGATTCGGGTTGGCTAGAAAATAGGTGAGGGTGGCCTTTGAGCAAATCTTCCTCTCATTGCCAGGTGGCTTCATCCTCCGTGTGGTGGCTCCACTGAAATTTGCAAAACTTGATAACCTTTCTGCGGGTAACTCGGCTGGCAAATTCGAGGATCTTAACTGGTTTCTCCTCGTAGGTCAAATCGTTATCCAACTGAATTGTTTCCAATGGCACTGTGTCTCTCAACGGTATGTCAGCCATCTCCGCGTGACACTTCTTCAACTGAGAGACGTGGAACACATCATGAACTCCTGACAATCCTTCGGGTAATTCCAACTTGTAGGCTACTTCTCCCATACGCTCCAAAACTCGATATGGTCCTACAAATCGTGGTGCTAACTTCCCTTTAACTCCAAAACACTTTGTTCCCCGAAGTGGTGATACTCCAAGATAAGCTCTATCTCCAACTTCATAAATTGTCTCCTTGCATTTAGAATCTGCATAACTCTTCTGTCTGGACTGGGCTACCTTGAGCCTATCGCGAATCAACTTCACCTTCTGTTCAGACTCTCTAATCAAGTCAGGTCCAAACAACTGGCGGTCTCCAACTTCGTCCCATGACAGCGGTGTCCTGCACCTCCTTCCGTACAAAGCTTCGAAAGGGGCCATCTTCAAACTGGTTTGGTAACTGTTGTTGTAAGAGAACTCTGCATATGGAAAATTATCATCCCAACTAGATCCATAATCTAGTGCACAAGCTCTCAGCATATCCTCCAAAATCTGATTGACTCTCTCGGTCTGTCCATCTGTCTGTGGAGAAAAGCTATACTAAATTCTAGCCTGGTACCCAAAGTTTCATGCAACTGCTTCCAGAACTTTGAGGTAAACTGGGTTCCTCTATTTGATACGATACTCCTTGGAACTCCGTGCAGACATACAATCCTGGTCATGTATATCCTTGCCAACTTAGCACTGGTGTAATTGGTCTTTACTGGGATGAAATGAGCTACTTTCGTCAATCGATCGACTACAACCCAAATCGAGTCATAGCCTGAACGAGTCCTGGGAAATCCCGTGATAAAATCCATGCCTAGCTTATCCCACTTCCATTCGGGTATCGGCAATGGTTCTAACAATCCTGCTGGCTTCTGATGCTCTGCCTTTACTCTCTGACATACATCACAAACTGCTACATACTCCGCAATATCCTTCTTCATTCTGGTCCACCAGAAAATATCCTTCAAATCTAAATACATCATGGTGTTTCCTGGGTGAATCGAATATGGTGAGTCGTGTGCCTCTTGCAGTATCAACTTCCTGATCTCCGGGACATTGGGCACGTAAACACGGTCTTCAAACCATAGGGTGTCGTTCTCATCCTCACGAAATCCTTTAGCTTTTCCTTTGCTCAGTTTCTCCTTTATAGCGGCAATCTCTTTGTCATCTTTCTGAGCTTCTCTGATTCTATCCATCAAAGTTGACTGAATCTCTAATGTTGCTACATAGCCTCTCGGAACTATTTCCAAACATAGTTCACGAAGATTTTCTGCTAACTCCCTTGGTGTTTCTCCTGTCATTAAAGTATTGACATGGCTCTTGCGGCTTAAAGCGTCTGCTACTACATTAGCCTTTCCGGGGTGATAATGCAATTTCATATCATAATCCTTGATGAGCTCCAACCATCTCCTTTGTCTGAGATTTAACTCCTTCTGGGCGAAAATGTACTTCAAACTCTTATGATCCGTGTACACCTCACAATGATTTCCAATGAGAAAATGTCTCCATGTCTTCAATGCATGCACTACAGTTGCTAACTCTAAATCATGCGTGGCATAATTCAACTCATGAGGTTTCAGTTGCCTTGAGGCATATGAAACAACTCTCCTTTCCTGCATAAGCACTTCTCCAAGTCCTCGACGTGAAGCGTCGCAATACACCTCATAATCCTTGGTCTGGTCTGGCAAAATCAACACTGGTGAGGTAACCAAACATTTCTTCAACTCCTGGAAACTAGCCTCACACTCCTCCGTCCATATGAACTTGGTATCCTTCTTCAACAACTCAGTCATAGGCTTCGCAATCTTTGAGAAATTCTCGATAAATCTCTAGTAGTATCCCGTGAGTCCAAGAAAACTCCGGATCTCTCCAACTGTTGTTGGGGCTTCCCACTTGGTCATGGTTTCAACTTTAGCGGGATCTACTACTATACCTTCTCCAGATATAACATGTCCGAGGAATCCTACTTCCTTCAACCAAAACTCACATTTGCTGAACTTGGCATATAGTTGATGTTCTCTGAGCTTTCCAAGTACCAAACACAAATGCTCCTTATGCTCCTCTTCATTCTTCGAATAAACCAGGATATCATCAATGAACACTACGATGAACTTATCCAAAAAATCCATAAACACTTTGTTCATCATGTTCATAAAATAGGCAGGTGCGTTAGTCAGACCAAATGACATAACGGTATACTCATACAGCCCATACCTGGTGGTAAAAGCTGTCTTAAGAATATCCTGTTCTCGAATCTTAAACTGGTGGTATCCTGATCGCAGATCAATCTTGGAAAATACCTTAGCTCCTTGCAATCGATCAAACAGATCGTTGATCATAGGTAGTGGGTACTTGTTCTTGATCGTTACTTCATTCAATCCTCGATAATCAACAACCATCCTTAACGACCCATCCTTCTTCTCCACTAGAAGTACTGGCGATCCCCAAGGCGAAGAACTTGGGCGAATATATCCTTTATCCAGTAACTCCTTAATCTGCTTCTTAATTTCCACCAAATCCTTTGCTGGCATCCTATATGGTCTCTTTGATATTGGCCCTGTGCCTGGCAATAGCTCAATCAAAAACTCAATATCTGTATCTGGTGGCATGCCTGGCAACTCCTCTGGAAATACATCAGGGAAATCCCTTACCACAGGTACTTCCTCCTGCACAACTCCTGTTAGGAAATTTACTTGAGTCCTCTTTGGCACATGTCGGGATACATACTTGATCCTTCTCCCTTCTGGTGTGGTAAGCAAAATTGACTTACTAGAACATTCAATATTCCCTTCATACTTTGATAACCAATCCATGCCTAATATCACATCCAATCCTTGGCATTCCAATACTATTAGGTCTGGGGGAAAAACATAGTTACCAATCCTTAATGGTAACCGACCACACCATAGACTAGCCACATACTCTGCTTCGGGCGATGTTACTAACATGGGTGACCTAAGGGCTTGGGTTGGTAGGTTATACTTATCCACAAATCCCCTTGAGATGTATGAATGCGATGCACCAGTATCAAAAAGAATGAGTGTAGTAAATGACTTAACCAAAATTACCTATTACTGCATCGGGCTGAGCTTCAACCTCCTCCACGCTAACGTGGTTCACCTGTCCCCTGTTAAAAGGGTTCGGCTTCTTCCCAGAACTTCCATTGCTATTTCCATTTTGCAATTTAGGACATTCATTTGCATAATGTCCTGTCTTCGAACACTTAAAGCAAGTGACTTGGCTCAAGTCCTTCTTGGCTGGGGTTGAGGGGTTGGTGCGATTCTGGCCATTGCTTCCTCCATTGCCATTACCATTCTTGGTGCCATTGTGATTGTGCGAGCTACCTACTCCATGGGTATGCTGAAAATGCCCTCCCGGTCTAGGGGTAAAACATGGCTTCTGCTGAGCTCCCGAATTCTACTTTCCTTGTCCATACTTCCTCTTGCGGTTCTCAATCTGCTGTTGCTTCCCTTCAATCATAAGAGCACGATCTACCAACTCCTGGTAGTTGTTGAAGGTTGCTACGTCAACTGCATGCTCAGCTCATCATTCAGTCCTTCCAGAAATTTCTCCTGCTTAGCTGCATCTGTAGCGACGTCATCTGGGGCATAACATGCTAGCTTACTAAATTCCTCCACATACCGGCCAACTATCCTTCCTCCTTGGCGCAAGTTGCGAAACTCACGCTTCTTCATGGACATAGCTCCTGCTGAAACATGTGCAATATGAAAAGCCTGCTGAAACTGGTCCCATGTGACAGTGTCTACTGGGAAGGTGGCTGTGAAATTCTCCCACCATGATGCTGCGGGTCCTTCTAACTAATGTGCGGCAAACTTCACCTTCTCCGCATCTATGCATCCTGCTATGGTCAACTCCCTAGATGTCTGGCGGAGCCAATCGTCCGCTACTATCGGCTCGGTGCTACAGGAAAACACCGGCGGATTCAGCCTAAGAAAACGGGCTAAGTGGTCAACAGGTGGTGGTGGTGGTGGGTTGTTGTTGTGGTTCCCCTGATTCTGATTCTGTACTAGCAACTGCATCAATGTGTTCTGCTGCTGGATCAACTGGGTGAGCTCCGGTGGAAAGGAAAATCCAGGGTCACGTCTTAGAGGCATCTGAGGGTTTAGAAAAGATGAGATATATGAATAGAGGGGGTCTATAGAGAAAACACTACCCATATGCACATGAGGCAAAAACAAACAATTTACTTCAATCAATCAAATAAAGGCATACAATCGACTATATATCGCAAAAGTGCTCGGACTACTATATTTACATGGTGGACTACTACTACTAATGAGGTGGTCTACTAGAAATATTTTACGGTCGTTGACTCCATAATATTTGCTCCAGCTTCATCAACATAGTCATCATCGCTACTATCTGGTTCCGAGTCGGTGCCGTCAATGATGATGTACTCTTCCGGGGTAATCTCCTGGGGTTCTTCGTCTTCATCTACTGGCGTAGGGCCTCTCATAAATATTCCAATCTTCTTGATCAGGTCGTCATTCTTCTCCACCAATACTTCAATTTCCTATTCATAATCTTCACGTGTATCCTTGAGTTCTTCCGCCAATTCCTTGATTCTTGTCTTAGCCTTCTTCAGATCTATCATGTCAGCGCACATCTGGTTCTCCTGTCATCGAATGTGCTGGTTTAGCTCCTGGATAAAAGCTGCAATTGATGTATCCTTCCTGGTGCTGATCATCTCCCGGTGTTCATCTCGGCACCCACAAATCTGGTAGATAGTATCCTTGAGATCCTTGCGGTAGACTTCTTCAATGCGTCCCATGGCGATGTGAGCTGCCATGCTCTTTCCTAGACTCCAAGTTGGTGCATCAAAAGAAAACTCTATGGGCTCAGTGACTGCCATGAACGTCCTTCCTGGAACTTGAACTTGAATCATCCAGCGCTCTTCTTCAGGTAAAGTGGCATTGTAGGTTCCTGTGAAGCTTGGTACTCCTATGTTCAGGTATCTAGTGACTTCCTTGAAGTGTTGTCCAAAGGGTGTATCTTCATCCGGTTCTGTGAACTTGTTCCTTGCATCCGCCATCCTAAAGAGTAGAAAAGATGAGAAGTCGGGAGAGAAGAGAGTGAATAGTGATCTAGGTCTCTAACTTAGTGGTCGTGTCTCACAGTCAGCGTGTGCTCTGATACCATCTCTGTAGCGACCAGACCTCAAACGCTCTGATCTCTATGCTCCGGTGTCATCCGTGGATCAGTAATGCTGACACCACACAGTACTCGGAGGATTTATAGCAGAGTAGAAATCACACACTTATTACATCGAGTGTCTCAAAAGAGAACTTATTACAATAAATATGGCTTAAGGCCATCTAATAACGATAACAACAGAAGGCTTGGAATATAAGTGAGTCCATCAACTCCAACGGCATCACTGAGTATAGAACCACGACCTAAAAACTCCTTAATCATCGTCTAAAAAGTCTGCAACATTAACGTTGCAGCCCGAAAACGGGTCAGCACATGGAATATGCTGGCAAGGTAACACATAGAGAGTAATGGAATGTAACAGCTAGACTATATGCATATTTGGCTGGTGGAAAGCTCTATAGTTACAGTTTTGCGTAAAGCCAATTTTTCCCTACTTCAAAGGAATAAAATTTAATTACTATCATGGTGGTTGTTAAGCATTGAGAATGGTTGACAACATTCTCAATCCCAATTAAGCATCATCATTAAGCATAACCCAACAAAATTAATTTTAGAGTAACATGTTGAGATTCACATGATAATCCAAGTACTAGATACTCAAGATGTCCATAACCGGGGACACGGCTAACCATGATTAGTTTATTACACTCTGTAGAGGTTTTCGCACTTTTCCCCACAAGACTCGATCGCCTCCATTTGGTTTCTTGCACTACATGGTGTTTGAGAAGACGGATGACCGAGACATAGTCTTTCAGAAGCGCTAGCACCTTACGATCGGGTAGACTGTACCACCTACATCCCCTACATCTTCTAGTCTACCACTGTAAGAGTTCACACAACTTAGTCAACTATGCTAGAGCCCATAATAGCTTGTGGCTGCACATGAAAGTTTCTAGTATCAATAGTCTCATGATACCTTTGAGCCTGAGTGGCCGTCCAAAATAAAACAGGCATGTCCTGGAATACCCAGGTGCCTCAATCAACCCAGATGTGTGTTTGAGTTGCCACCTTAGATAAACCATTAATTAACAATCTCACAACTGTCATGGATATCACTCACCCAACCCACGTCTACTAGCATAGCATTGCATAATAAGCAAACGTAGAAGTAACTCCCAAAGGTTTGATAATAAACAGGTAATAGGTACTACCTCATCTACTTCCCATCCCACAATTTAATTAGATCCTAATCATGCAATGTGTGAGGATTGATCTAATGCAATAAAACTGGGTAGTAGAAAATGTATGATCAAAGTGTTACTTTCCTTGCTGATGATCCGCGAAACCTAACGATTCGAAGTAACAAGCGGCGCACTCCGGGTAGTCTATCGCAAACAAACAAACCAGCATACAATAAGTACTCATCTAATGCATAGGTAAAACTCAAATAAGAGATCTAACCAGAAGGTTCAACTTAAGAACTCTGGTTGGCAAAAAGAATCAAATAGAACAAAGCAACGAAAGACAAACGGCGAAAGAAAACAACTTCTTTCTAGTAATCTAGATCTAGGGAAAATTTTATAGTATCAAAATCTTGTTTAAGTTGGTTAAACGGATAGAGGGTTTCGAGACGAATCCCTAGGCGCTTGAATCGCCTGATTCCGATAAACGAGCGAAAAGTTATACTAAAACGAAAATCGGATCAGGAATCGCGATCAAAAAAATCGCGGATTTAATCCGAGAAAAAGCAAAGCGACGAACGACGAATTTTTTTCGGCACAGAAAACGAGGCGCGACGAACCTCGGCGGCAGGATCCGGCGGCTGCGGCGACGGCGGCTTCTTAGGGCGGCGGCGGCTTAGGGCGCTTGGGGGTTCACCCCGGGGCCGGGCCTCGGCTTATAAAGGCCTCCCGGTCGGTGTCCAGGTCGGACACGACCCGTTAAGTCGGTTCGTTTTTTTTAAATTATTCCGCTCGGAAGAAAAATAAAAAGAAATACTAAACGAACTCCAAAAATTCCGAAATAAATTTTCACGGGCTTCTAAAATCAAGCCGCACAAGGTGAACATTTATTTGGGCCCTAAATGCAATTTTGAAAAACACACTTTTTTCCTAAATTCAAATAAAACATCGAAAGACTCCGAAATAAAATCTTATTTGATTTTATTATTAAATCGTCAATATTTCTTTATTTTGGGAAAGTCATTTTATTCCCTCTCTCATATTTTTGTAATAGAAATAATTGACGATAAAATAATTAAAATCAAATGATCCTATTCTCAAAATTTGAGAAAACTCAAATATGAAAATAACGAAATTCCCAACTCTCTCCGTGGGTCATTGAGTTGCGTAGAATTTCTAGGATCAACCAAAATGCAAAATAAAATATGATATGCTTCGATGATCTCATGTATAACATTCCAAATTGAAAATTTGGGATGTTACACCATCTGGCCTAGACGCACTGTTCGAGACCCCCTACCCGAGATACGCCGGTTTTGACACCAACATTGGTGCTTTCATTGAGAGTTCCTCTGTGTCATCAGCGTCATGCTCGATGGCTCCTACGATCATCAATAGCGATGCAGTCCAGGGTGAGACCTTCCTCCCCAGACAGATCTTCATCTTTGGCGGCTTCGCACTGCGGGCCTATTCACTTGGCCGTTTGGATCAGATCGAAAGCTACGCCCCTGGCCGTCAGGTCAGATTCGGAAGTTTAAACTACACGGCTAACATCCACTGGGACTTGATCTTCGACGGATTCGAGCCACTGCCAAGTGCGCCCCACTGCCCCGACGAGCATGATCTAGCTCTGCTGCCGAATAGTGCCCTGGAGGCCGCACCCGCATCAGCTTCGACCCTTAATTCGGAGCCAACTGCGCCAATCAAGGATGGGCGGTTTGATGCCACCTCGGGGGCTGTGATCTCAATGGTGATTGAGCCGAACACCAGCCCCGTACTCTGCAATACTCATGACTCCAAGGAGCCGGACTCCTCTCCGGACTCCGAACCCTTCACGCCCCTGCCGATCGAATACGATTGGGCGCCGATCATGGAGTTTACTGCCACAGACATCTTCTAGCACTCGCCTTTCGGTGATATCCTGAAGACACTGAAGTCTCTCTCTTTATCAGGAGAGCCCTGGCGGGACTACGGTAAGCAAGGTTGGGATTCGGACGATGAAGAAATTTAAAGCCCACCCACCACCCACTTTGTAGCCACTATTGACGATTTAATAGACATGGTAGACGCACCAAAAGATGACGTCGAGGAGCGAAAGGACGCACCGAAAGCTTGTTGCCTCGAAAAGCAGTCAAAGCGGCGACGCAAGCGCCGCCCCAAATCGTGCCTCGACAGAAATAGCGATCATACAGACGCAGCAGATAATCAAACCGAACAAACAAATCCTATCAAGGCTAATGGTCCGGACGACATAACGCCGGATAGGCACCCGGAGCAGCAGACTACCCGTAAAAGGCTTGTTGCCACCGCGAGGAGTCTGAAAAATCAGAAGCAAAGGCTCAAAGCCGCGCAAGACACACTCCAAATCAGATGGAGTAAAATACTCAACACTGCAGCAAGGTACGGCGACATTCGCCCCTCCAAGAGCTATCCAAAGTGGAAGCTGCTACCCGAATTCGATGAGGAGGCCTCAGAACCCCCACAACCAAATATCAAAGCAGTCACCTGGTTAGATAGACGACCCCTCTACCAACACAGATCGGCATACAATGCCGCTCACAATACAATTCGTGATCCATCTATGGACCACGCAAGCGCACCCCAGCATACAATGCAACACAACAAACATCCGAACAACGCAGTACACCCAGCTACAGGGGTGCCGCACACCCCCTATCTTTCACCGACGAGGTGCTGGACCACGAATTTCTAGAGGGATTCAAGCCCGTAAACATAGAGGCATACGACGGAACAACAGACCCTGGGGTGTGGATTGAGGACTACATCCTTCATATCCATATGGCTCGAGGAGATGATCTCCATGCCATCAAGTACCTACCCCTCAAGCTCAAAGGGCCAGCTCGTCACTGGCTCAAAGGCCTGCCCGAAAGCTCCATTGGAAGTTGGGAAGACCTCGAAGATGCCTTTCGGGCAAATTTTCAAGGGACTTATGTCCGACCTCCGGATGCGGACGATTTGAGTCATATAACTAAACAGCCCGGAGAGTCAGCCCGAAAGCTTTCGAACAGGTTTCTTACTAAAAAGAACCAGATTGTCGACTGTACGGACACCGAAGCCTTGGCAGCTTTCAAGCATAGCGTCCGTGTCTTGCCAGACACCTCGGCCAAAATAAGCCGAGAACGATGGCCGCACTAACAAACCTCATGACCCGCTTTTTGCGCGGGTGAGGACAGCTGGCTAGCCAGATGCAGCACCAGCGACCCTAGTACATCTGAAGTTAGAGATGGAAACGGGAAATCACGGCGCAACAGCGATAACAAATGTCGGAATAAAGAAGACAACACGAAGGGCACGTCAGTAAATGCCGGATTCAAAAGCTCTCGGCCAGGTCAAAAGCCGCCCCCTAAAGGCACCAGGTATGAATTGTCCAGCCTCAACAAAATTCTGGACCAAGTATGCCAGATTCATAGTACCCCTGGTAAACCCTTTAATCATACCCACAGAGAATGTTGGGTCTTCAGGTAGTCCAACAATCTCAACGCCGTACACAAGGGGGAGGATACACCAAGTGAAGACGAGAACGAGCCCCCCAACCAAGACACAGGGGAACAAAAGAAATCTCCACCAGAAGTCAAAACAGTAAACGTGTTACACATAATCAAGGGAAAACAACAACGCGGCACTCCCAGGAAAATATACCCAAGTGCCTGTCACCACGAAGTCCTACCACTGGTCATCTCAACCGATCACTTTCGACCATCGCGATTACTCAACAAGTATCCAACACGCAGGATGGGCTTCCCTGGTATTAGACCCAGTAATTGGCGGATATCACTTCACAAGAGTCTTGATGGACGACGGTAGTAGCCTAAACCTAATATATGAGGATACAATCCGCGGGATGGGGTTAGACCCAACACAAATTCGCCATAGCAATACTACCTTTAAAGGAGTAACGCCAGGCCCAGGGGCTCGTTGTACGGGCTCCATCCTACTACAAGTTATATTCGGCTCCCCCGATAACTTCCGTCGCGAGCATTTAACTTTCCACATCGCTCCATTTTAAAGTGGCTATCAAGCACTGCTCGGACGCGAAGCTTTCGCTCGCTTTAATGCAATACCACACTACGCCTGCCTCACACTCAAGATGCCTGGTCCACGTGGCATCATTATAGTGGATGGAAATATCAAGTGATCTCTGCGCGCCGAAGAGAGTGAGGCTGCCTTGGCAGCCGCACACTAAAGGCGCCCGGACAAGCGAAAGCATCCAATAGGTCGTCAAGACCTCAGATACAACTAATCAAGTCCGGCGCCGCTATTTATACAGAATAAGTGGTCACACCCCTATTTGTCAATACAAGGGGCTCAATGCGCGCAGACAAGTGGCAATTTCTTATCATCTTGAAATATACATGGTTTCTTTAAAAACTATCTTTTTGCACGACAACTTTTTCACTTAACTTCCTCTCTTTTACAGACGATCATCGTGCTACACCCGTCCAGGATACGGCACAACGGAGACACAGGCGCAGACGTGCAGCAGGGACCCGCTCCAAGGATTCTTATTAGATTAAGACCCTGCGTAAACCTTTTTTACTGTCTCTTGTTGATACATATCCACCATTGAGAAGGATGCTGACGTCTTTGCATGTGGCCACGACAGAACAATGCATGTACCTGGACACAAGGGGCTTCTTTCAAAGGCCACTATTTAGGCCCGGTTTATACCACAAAGACCGAATACCTTAGGGAGTGTTTGGTGTCGCGAGTTTGGCCCTATATGCATCAGCTCCGAATCATTGTCTTTGGTCAAATGTTGGGTTTGCCCGGCTCCTATGTTTTGGTGCCTTATGTTCTGCCTTGCCGGCTAAGGTAGCACCAGGAGAACTACTGTGATTGTGCCCTGGTTCATCCAGACGAGCACCACAATAGAGAAAGCCGAAAACTGACTGTCATGATATAGCGTGAGACTGGTCAACCACTCGATAACCTATGGGAATGTTAGAATTCCTCCGCCTTAATGAAGGGCCGTTTTTCGGCCAGGCATGTACGCACCCAAGAATCGGGAGAGTGCGAAGCCACCAGGGGCTATATAGTAGCCCCATTGTCAAACTCCTATGGCTAAGTGAAAGTGCTAAAGCATTATAGTCCGGTTGCCTCGCTCGCTCCGCTATCACCTACTTAATAGGGCCAAGACATTGGGTTAAGTGTGAACGCGTGTTTTTGTGAGCACCTCCGCATTATATGCGTGGGGGTTGAAGCCGACGACTGCAATCTTTCAGGTTATACACATGTATACATAAACGGCCGCCCAGGAAGCATCATATTAGTTTCAGGAAAAAGTATAAAAATAGCCTTATAAAAATTTATAAAAGCATTTCGCTTACAATGAGATTACATATCACTCAAACACAATATTTTTTGAGCACTGGGTCTCTATCAAACGGGCACCCTCAAGAACTTCTTCAAAGTAGTGCTCAGCAGCCTTTCGACCTATAGCCGAATCCCGCGCTGCAACATTGGTAACATCCATCTCCGCCCATATGCCTTAACACGGGCAAAGGCCATCCGTGCACCCTCTATGCACGCCGACCTCCTCATCGCATTAATGCGCGGCACCACGTCAAGGACCTGCTGCACCAAGCAGAAATAGCTGTTCGGTTTTGACCTTTCTGACCATAGCTGATCCACAACAGACCTCATGGAGAGTCCGGACAACCTATTTAGTTCGGCCCATTCGGCTAATTGGTCAGTCAATGAAAGTGGATGCTCTGGAGAATGGAATTATCTCCAAAAGAGCTGGTCTAATTCATGGTCCGTATGACCCTAGAAGTACATGGCCGCATCAGCAGCGCTCGCCGCCAAATCCATATACACATCCTCCGAACTCCACAGCCGATCCAGAGGGGCATACCGTGGATCTCCGAATTTCCTCCGCAACATAAAGGATTTCCCATCTACAATATCCCCGGCTTCCCGTAGCTCCTCCTTCTTTGCCCTCATAGCAGAGCGGAGATCCTTTTTCGTCGCAGCAGCATTCTCAAGGTCTGATGCCTTCGCTTGGTTTTCCTTTTCAAGAACCCGGCAACGGTCGGCGGCGGTTTTAATTCTATAGCCATCTTGGCCATCTTGTCTCGGGTCTCGCCATGCATGGCCTTCTCGGCTTGCAACTCTTCGGCCGCCTTCACAGCAGCCGCATTACCCAACCTCGCTTGTTCCTTGGCTCGGGCAAGTTCTGCCCGCAAGGCTTCAACAGTGGCAGCACCATCTGCAGTCACAACATATTAAAGATACTGGCATCATGCTGATCTTCCTATGTGGCGTTTACCAGATAATGACACTTACCCTGTGCCTCGTCAAGCCTTTTGTTAACAAGCCCGATGTCGGCGTCTGCCGCATCCAACTACCGTTCTAAATGGGCAAACTCGCTAGTGCGGCTAGCCACCGGAGCTTCCATCACCTACACATAGAGGCAGTATGGTTCTTACCTGGGAATATGACCCTCTGTTCATCGTCGTTTCCGACGACAACCAGAGTCTCAGGGGCTAGTATCTACACAGGGCACACCTAGCATGTGCAGGACTATCATACATTCTTTTACGTACCTCAAAGCCTGTCAGTAGACTCATAAAAGCTTCATGAAATCCGCTTTTGGCAGACGATATTCTCTCCATCACCGTATTCATCACCACACGGTGTTCATCTAAGATGGCCGCTCGCCCCACCAACTTCCTCAGAACATCCGATCACACACCAGACGGTGCCGGACTCTTTTGTCTGATCTCTTCGGGAGCCGGACACTGGGAGCTTCGGGGGTCAATGGGATTATCTCCTGGCCTAACCGGACTCGGAGAGGCCCTCCGCGACGACACTTCAGGGTCACCCGCTTCTGGAGCGGAGGAGTCCGGAGGAGGCGTTTCGCTCTCCATCATCTCTGGAAGAAGATCCCCCGAAGATGAGCTCATTTGAGAGGGGCTAAGGCCCGAACTGCAAAAATATATGCGGTGGTTATTTTCTCAGAAGAAAAAGATTGCATATCTGTACTATTAAAAGTATTTCAGGTCACTTACGCAATGGCGCCCCCCGAGGTAGGACACTCTCTGGGAGACTTCTTCTCTCGTTTGGAAGCTTCGGCTTTCGAATCCCCGGGCACAGTCCTTTTCCTCTTCTGGTCGTCTTCCTTCATGGAGACGCTCGCTCCCTCGGCTAGAATGGGCAGCGTTGGTGTAGCGACCCGACCCAAATGGGTCAAGTCTCTGTGCTTAAGTGTCATCCCTGGATCGGTATGCAGACACACAGTACTCGAAGGATTTATAACAGAGGTAAATCACATGTATAAAGTAACGTAAATACTATTACCTCAATCCACATAGCGGAAGCAACAAGGTTGTGGTTTCCATCAACACCAACGGCAAAGTTGAGTGTAGAATCATAACCCTAACATATCACTTACTCGTCGTAAGAAACCTGCAACATGAGACGTTGCAGCCCGAAACGGGTCAGCACATTGAATGTACTGGCAAATTCACACCATAGAGAATGAAGAACAATGGCTATCACTACATGCATATTTGGCTGGTGGAAAAGCTCTATGGTTATAAGGTTTTTGCGTAAAGCCAATTTTTCCCTACTGCAAAGGAATAAGATTAATTACTATCATGGTGGTTGTTAAACATTGAGAATGGTTGACAGCATTCTCAATCCCAATTAAGTGAACAATTAAAACCCAACAACATTAATTATAAGTAACATGATGAGATTCACATGATATTCAAGTACTAGATACTCAAGTTGTCCATAACCGGGGACACGGCTAATCATGATTAGTTTGTACACTCTGCAGAGGTTTGCGCACTTTTCCCCACATGACTCGATCGCCTCCGTTTGTTTTCTCGCACTACATAGTGTTTGAGAAACGGATGACCGAGACATAGTCTTTCAGAAGTGCTAGCACCTTACATGTGGGGTAGACCGTACCACCTACAACCCCTACATCTGCTAGTCCACCCCGTAAGAGTTCGCACAACTTAGTCAACTATGCCAGAGCCCATAGTAGCATGTGGCTGCACATGGAAGTTACTAGCATGAATTATCTTATGATCCCTTTGAGCCTGGGTGGCGGTCCAAAATAAAACAGGCAAGCCCTGATAGACATCAGGTGCCTCAATCCACCCAGATGTGTGTTTAAGTGGCCACCTTAGATAAACCATTAAAAATTATCAACTCACATCTGTCATGGATATCACTCACCCAATCCACGTCTGCTAGCATAGCATGGCATAATAAGCAAATGTAGAAGTAACTCCCAAAGGTTCCATAATACTGCAGGTGATAGGTACTACCTCATCTACTTCCCATCCCACAATTTAATTAGATCCTAACCATGCAATGTGTGAGGATTGATCTAATGCAATAAAACTGGGTTGTAGAAAAGGTATGATCAGAGTGTGAACTTGCCTGCAATGTAGATGAAGATGATTCACACTTAAAACTCTTGATAGATCTACTCGTCACACTCCGGTCAATCTATCGTAAGCAAACAATAGTAACCACACAATAAGTACTCATCTAATGCACAAGTAAAACTCGAACGAGAGAAGAACCAGAAAGTTCAACTTAAGAACTCCGGTTGCAAAGAAAGAACGAACCGAACAAACGACGGGAAAACAAACGGCGGAAGAAAACCACTCGGTTCTAGCAAGTTGAAACTAGGTCAAATTTTACCATAGCAAAAACTTGTTCAAGTTGATTATACGGAACGGAGGTTTCGAGACGAAAATCCAGGCGCTTGAATCACGTGATTCCGATAAACGGGCGAGAAGAAAAACTAGAGCGAAGATCGGATCTGAGATCGCGATCGCGGAATAAATCCGAAGAAAAGAAAGAGATGAACGGTTAAACGAACGGGCATCGTTAACCGGGAATAATCGGTGATCATGTTCGTTGAGACGAACGGTCCGGAAGAAGAACGAAAACCGATCTAGGGTTTTCGGAAAAGAAACCGAAAAAGAAAATGGAAAACCGATCTAGGGTTTCGGAAAAGAAACCGAAACGAATAATCAGAGAGAAAAACCGGAAAAGAAAACCAGAACGGTTTCTTTTAAAAGAACCAAACCGCGCGGAAGAAAAAGAGAGGCGCGGGGCTACCTCCGGCGAGGCGGGGCGAACGGTGCCGACGACGGCGTGCTAGGGCGGTGGCGGCGGCGATATAGGGGCGGCGACAGCGGGTGAGGGGCGCGGGGTGGGGCGCGGCTTGGGGAGGAGAGGGGTTTTCGGTTTTTTTGCTGTAGGGAGAGGGGGGGTCTATGGGGGTATTTATATAGGAGAGGGGAGAGATTACTTGGGGTAGGGGACAAGAAATAGAGTAGGAAAAAGAAAAACGAAACAAGGAAAAGGGGCTAGCCTAGAATCCTAATAGGATTCGGCCAGGGAAGAGGCGGCGGCTGGCCTGGCGCCTGGCGCCTGGCGCTGCGCGCGGCTGGGGTGGAGCGGCGGCTGGCTGGGCCTTTGGCCCGGCTGGCCTGCGGATTTTTTTTTAACTATTTCCGTGCGCAGAAAAACAAGAAAAAGAAAAACTAAAAGGGCTCCAGAAACCCTAAAGTAAATTTTCCCCGACTCCTAAAAATGAGTCGAACAAAATGAACTTTTCTACGGACCTAAAATGCAATTCTCGAAAACGCGCATTTTTCCCTATCGAAAGAAAAACAAACAAACCCCGGAAAACGAAATTTGATCTATTTATTAAATCTTCATTTTTCCTATATTTTGGGAAAGTCATATTATTCCCTCTCTCATATTTTGATATCGGAAAAATAATTGAATATGAAATAAATAAATCAAATAATCCTCTTTTCAAATTCGAGAAAACTCTCAAATATGAAAATAACGAAATCTCCAACTCTCTCCTAAGGTCCTTGAGTTGCGTGAAATTTCTAGGATCGACCAAAATGCAAGAAAATAAGATATGCATGATGATCTAATGTATAACATTCCAAATTGAAAATTTGGGATGTTACAATGGAATTCAAATATTTTTCAAACACCCTTTTCATTTAAATAAATGGAAGAAGTCATGTCATCTTCTCTCCAGGGTGTGGTGAAAAGAATTTGAATTCATGGAGATCATAAAATGCAAAAATGAAAGTTTGGGGAAGTCCTTTTATTCCCTCTCATTTAACTTTCAAAAGTTTCAAATTCACTCACTTTCAGTCAATCAATCAAACAATCCACCCAATCTATCTTTTTATTATAACATTCCAAAATTTAAAATTTTGGGATGTTACAGTTGGGGGCCCGCGTCCGCCCGCATTATCCTACACAGTATCTTCCTTCAAGGGCTCCAGGCAAGGTGCGGTCTGGAGCATCATTTCCAATACCGGACTTTCCAAACCCTCAAGGAGGGGGGACAAACACCGAATCAACTTCGCCTTTGTTAGCCATTCCTGGTCAAAAAGCGAACTTTCAGAAATAACTTCGTAACAAAGAGAGATAGTATGTTCGGCCAAAAGATGCCTTACATGTTCGGCGGCGCGGTTACTACTCAGGCCCATGTCCATGGTGATTTCCGGACACTCCACCTGAGGTCCGAAGAATGACTTGTACATCTCCTCGTGCATCAGGCCGAGGAAATTTTGAATGGCACGCGGTCCCTCGGGATTGAACTCCCACAGGAGAAGAGGCCGGCGTTTGCAAGGCTGGACTTGACGAACCAACATAACTTGTATCATCGCAACCAAACTGAAATCTCCATTGAAGAGATCTCTAATGCGGCTTTGCAGCATAGGCACGTCCTTGGCTGACCCCCAGCTCAGACCTCTGCTGATCCATGACATCAGCTGTGGTGAGGGGCCCGAGCGGAAAATAGGGGGGCCGCCCACTTGGTACTTCTAGGAGCCGTGATGTAGAACCACTCATGTTGCCACAATTCAGACACCTCTAGGATGGAACCTTTGGGCCACGGAGCTCCCGTCATCTTGCGTATTGAGGCACCTCCACACGCTGCATGTTGCCCCTCAATCATCTTCGGCTTCACTTCAAAGGTCTTGAGCCATAGGCCAAAGTGAGGGGTCCCGGAGGAAGGCCTCACACATGACAATAAATGTCGTGATATGAAGAAAGGAGTCCGGAGCTAGATTATGAAAGTCTAGCCCGTAGTAAAACATCAAACACCTTACGAAAGGATCCAGAGCAAGGCCTAGACCTCGGAGGAAGTGGGAGACGAACACGACATTCTCGTTGGGTTCGGGGGTGGGGACGGCCTACCCTCGGGGAGGCAGCCGATGCAAAATCTCGGCGGTCAGATATCTGGCCTCCCTCAACTTTTTGATGTCTTCTTCCATGATGGAAGAAGGCACCCATCGGCCTTGAAGGCTAGATCCGGACATGACTGAAGTTCGGAGCACCTTACCTGAACTTCGGGTGTTTGAGCTTGAGGTGGGGGAAGGATTCGATTGAGCAAGGGAGGGAAAAATAAAAGCCTTGCCCCCTTTATAAAGAGGGTGAATATCAAGCGTCCTCTCCGCGTTCGTTTGGACTTGCCTATAATCTAGGAATTCCAAACAAACTTTGCCAACATGCATTCCTCAAAAGATAGGAGATTGACTGGTGAATAAGTGTTCAAAAAAAATATGTAACTATGAATGAAAGAAGATGGCACTAAATCAAATAGCAGTTCCTGGTTATTGCTAGGTGGAGATGTATTCAATCCTTGACAAGTGGAATGCAATTATGTGAGTAGAGGTGATCTCTTATAGATCGTATAATGGCGCTACACATGTCTTTGGTAACCATGGATCGAACCGTGACATTGAATAAACCTAACACCTGAACAGGGAATAGACAAGTGGTTTATAGATCCTACCACTTGGAAATTCTTTGGCCCAAGCATGCTAAGCATAGTACACCATGTATTCTAACAGCTCAATGCTTGATACTAAGGGGACACTGTAGGGATTGGATTCAATAAACGCTTGAGGGAGTCCTGGATTAGGGGGTGTCCAGATGTCCGGACTATGCCTTCAGCCGGACTCCTGGACTATGAAGATACATGATTGAAGACTTCATCCCGTGTCCGGAAGGGACTTTCCTTGGCGTGGAAGGCAAGCTTGGCGATATGAATATGCAGATCTCCTACCATTGTAACCGACTCTATGTAACCCTAACCCTATCTGGTATCTATATAAACTGGAGGATTTTAGTCCATAGGACAACATACACATCAACAATCATACCATAGGCTAGCTTCTAGGGTTTAGCCTCTCTGATTTCGTGGTAGATCTACTCTTGTACTACCCATATCATCAATATTAATCAAGCAGGACATAGGGTTTTACCTCCATCGAGAGGGCCTGAACCTGGGTAAAACTTCGTGTCCCTTGCCTCCCGTTACCATCCGGCCTAGACGCACAGTTCGGGACCCCCTACCCGAGATCCGCCGGTTTTGACACCGACAACGCTAATCAGGAAGTACATGGCACAAGACCCATTTGTACGGAATTCTTTATTTTTGTTCATGCTTCTGGCTCCTCCATTGACAGGTGTCAAGGATACAGATTGCATTTAAAAATTTAATGCATCCGTTCAGCCCAAGGTTTCTTACCATGTGTTTATCGCGTTGGGAAAGTGCATCCTTCAAGTTCAATCCCATCATGTTAGTGCGCTTGGTTTTGCCATCATCGCCTGAGAAAGTAAGATTGGCAACTGTCATTATATTTGAGCTAGGTTCCTCATATTTCTCCATTATTGACAACACTTGTGTTGTCATCTTCTCTTCTGCAAAAGGTTTAAACATGATGAGTAATGGAAATGTCGAACTCATATAAAAATAACTTTCGAAAATTTGCCACCCTTCTAGTGAACTACATAAAAAACAAATCCATAACTCTGATAATGGTGAATAGTACATGCATTTGTAATTATTAAAAAATTCACAAAATTTTCATTTTTGTGTAGCTCACATGTTAACATATTTCATCATGACACATTATACACTTGTGGAATGCATCCACAGGAACTTATGTATAAAAACCTACGATTTTTTCAAACTTTGGACTATGGTCTTTGATATTTTTAAAATTCAAGCTCCAAAATGCCTCACTCACAAAACCTATCAAGATAAACAGCAATGCAATTGCTAAATTAGCAATAATAAGCAACCTTCAAAAAAGTGCTACAATTTTGGGAAAATGTAACCCACTCATATGCACATAAGTGAAATTCCACCCAAAATCAAGTTTGAACAAGTTACCCAAGAAAAGAAAAACTCAATAAAGTAATGGTAAAAATAATTCGTTTGAGCACATGGTTAGCACACATGTGCACAACGCAGTACAGTACAAACTCATACAATGCAAATCATTATAACACTCATACATCAGAACAACAAATCGCAAAGTCGCTTTATTTCACTCTTTACGAATATTGGCCACACCGCCAACTAGTTCCCAGCTAGCAACTTTGCATCAGTTATCATTTTGTCCTTTTTCCTCCGCCTTCTTGCGAAGCTCCATGTAACATCCCAAATTTTCAATTTGGAATGTTATACATTAGATCATCATGCATATCATATTTTTCTTGCATTTTGGTCGATCCGAGAAATTTCACGCAACTCAAGGACCCTTGGAGAGAGTTGGAGATTTCGTTATTTTCATATTTGAGAGTTTTCTTGAATTTGAAAAGAGGATCATTTGATTTATTTATTTCATCTTCAATTATTTTTCCAATATCAAAAAAATGAGAGAGGTAATAATATGACTTTCCCAAAGTTAGGAAAAATGAAGATTTAATGAATAAATCAATTTTTGGTTTTCCTAGAGTTTCATTGCTTTTATTTGGATAGGGAAAAATGCGCGTTTTCAAAAATTGTCTTCTAGGCCCGGAGTAAAGTTCATTTTGTTCGACTCAATTTTAGGAGTCGGGGAAAATTTTACTTTAGTAATTTTGGAGTTCGTTTAGTTTAGTTTTCTTTTGTTTTTCTGCACGTGAATCCAGTTAAAAAAAGGGACCAAGGCCAGCCGGGCCAAAGGCCCAGCCAGCCGGCCGCCTCCCCAGCCAGCGCGCGCCAGGCGCAGCGCCAGGCCGCCGCCTCCCTCGCTCTAGGCCGAGTCCCAGAGGGACTCTAGGCCGGTTAGCCCCCCCTTTCCTTGTTTTGTTTTCCCTCTTTTGCTCGCCCCCTACCCCAAGTAATCCCCCCCACCTATATAAATACACCCCAAACCCCCCCTCTCCTCACATCAATCCCAAGCCCCTCTCCTCCTTAGCCGCGCCCCTCACCCGCCGCCGCCGCCCTATAGCCGCCGCCGCCGCCCTATAGCCGTTGTCGCCGCCGTTCGCCGGAGCCTCGCCGAGGTTGTCCCGCGCCGCGTCTCTTTTTCTCCCCTCGGTTTAGTTTTTCTTCTAAACTGTTCCGGTTTTCTTAACGTGATCACCGATTATTCCCTGGTTAACGACGCCCGTTCGTTTAATCGTTCTTCTTTTTCTTTTCGATGGATTTATTCCGTGATCGTGATCTCAGATCCGATCTTCGTTATAGTCTTTCTTCTCTGTGACACTCCAAAAATTTTATTTGGTTTTGAGGAGAGACCTTTTTAATTTTTCTTTTTCAGAAAAACCTTCCTCTTAAAAACCTCCTTTTGCCTTGGCCAGGATTTTATTTCTTTCAAACTTTGGTGGTTGATCTTTTGCAAACTTCTTCTCTGTTAGTTCCCTCTAAAGATTTTTTTTGGGAGTTTTAGTTTGTTTTATTTTTAAGTGAAGCTCTATGAAAATTTGGGATTTTCTTATCTTTGAAGCCACCCTTGGCTTTGTATTTTTTTGCCCATGAGATAAAACCCCTCCAAAACCTCCCCTCCCCCTTGTGATCAACCTAAATTCTCTGTCCCAACTAATCCAAACTGGTTTTGGATTTTTATTCTAATTATTTTTCCCCTCAATTCAATTCTGAAAATTATTTGGAGCCTGAGGGATTTTCAAAGCAAGTACCCTTTTTCATTTCAGTTTTGACCTCAAACCAATTCCCCTGGATTGTCCTTTGAACCCACAACCCAGAACCATCTTGATCCACTCCTCCTCTTTTCAAAATTTTCAAAATTCAGTCTCTGCAAGTTTGGACCAGATTTGCCAAATTTGGTGAAATTCATATCTACACTCCTCCAAAAATTCCACCAAAATTCAGGCAGCCTATTTGAGCAATGAGTAGCCACTCCACCAAAAATCAGCTCAAGGAAAAATCACCAGAGGCCAATTTCATTCGGTCGAACACCTTGTGGGCACTATTACTGTTCAAAGTTCAGAAATTCAGTTTCAGTGTCATCTTCAGTTCGTCAGTTTCAGTCACGCGGCCACAGTGCACTTGGCACGTTGCTCGCGACCTCGCTTGCTTGTCCGAAGCTTCACACGCACCCTTGGCGCGACCCTGGCGTCGGTGGCGCCCTGGCCCGCATGCGCCGGCGTGTCTTGCGGCGGCCGGCTCCCCGTAACGGCCGACAGGGAGGAGAACGGCGGCGCAACGCTGTTCGGCACCGCCCAAATCCTCTGGTGGCTCCGCGTGGCCTTCTCCGTGCCAGCGCACGCATGCGGCACCGTCGCCGTGGCGCAGCACGCACGGAGTGCGCTCTCTGCCGCCGACGGGCCCGCGCCACCCCGTTCCGTCGAGCTCGACCCAAACACCCAAACCCCGGCCAGTTTAGCACTAAAACGGACCCATTGAACCTCCGTGATGACGCTCGACCCCCTAACCACCCCGACCGAGCACTGCGCCACCGTAATCGCTCGCCGGTGATCCTCGTTCACGGCAACCGCCTCGGACCGCCTATATAAAGGGGTCCCGAGCTCACTCTCGTGCATGCAGCACCCCCACTACTCACCAACACCCCGCCAGGCCACTAGGGGGACCTCGAGGAGGTCTCCTCCCCCAGCTCCGGCCGCCTCGCCCCGCCTCGGCCTCCCGCCCGATTCGTTCTGGTGAGGCCATCTCCGGCGCTCAAACCCCGGTCGTTACCCTCTCTAGCTGCTAGGAGCATAACCCCCTCTTCAATTTAACCTTTGCAGGCCTCTCCGACGAGCCCCTCGACCACCCGAGCCGCCGTCCGCCGGAGCAAAGCTCGTCGTCGACGTGGTGCTCGCCGACCGACTCCACCACCATCAACTGACGCGGAAGGGTGCCCTGAGCACGGAGGTACCCTCCGATCTCTCTGCCTCGCCGTGGATCACCGCCGGCGACCACCGCGGCTCTCGAGCGCCGGCAAACTCTGCCGCCCCGTTTGAACTTTTGAACCTGATGGGTGGGACCCCACCGTCAGCCTCTCTGCTCCCTCTTCGAATCGTTTTCTGGAAGCACCGAGAGGGGGGCACCCCTTAGAGCGTGCGTATATAAATTTGATCCCATGCTATTCGAGATTGTGATCTCCCCGTCTCAAAAGTTTTTCTTGGACGATGACTAGGGTGATTCCTAGCATCGAGAGGTAGGATGGGTGTGTACCGGTTAGCTGTGTTTTCTTCCGAAATACCGTAAATGGAACTAGTCCTTCGTGACTATGGAAATCTGTTGACTATGGGAAAGATTTTGTACAAACTCTGCAGAGCCATATATTCCTCCAAATCATCTATTCCATGTCAAGTTTCGTTCCATCTTATCCTAATCAATTGTCAGCTTTGGTGACAGAGACTCCGGTGAATCGCATGAATGCTAAGTCCGGTTGAATGATTATTCCTATGGATGGACTAACCCGTTTATTCTCATGGATTGAATGTTTATTATGAGTATTGTTTACTGGTGAATTTAAAGCCCTTTCTGTGATGTCGCTCAGACGTCCGACTGTGGCATTTTCTTTTAAAGCCCTTTCTGTGATGTCGCTCAGACGTCCGACTGTGGTATTTTCTTTTAAAGCCCTTTCTGTGATGTCGCTCAGAGGTCCGACTATGGCATTTCTTTGAAAGCCCTTTCTGCGATGTCGCTCAGACGTCCGACTGTGGCATTTCTTTTAAAGCCCTTTCTGTGATGTCGCTCAGACGTCCGACTGCGGCATTTCTTTTAAAGCCCTTTCTGCGATGTCGCTCAGACGTCCGACTGTGGCATTTCTTTTAAAGCCCTTTCTGCGATGTCGCTCAGACATCCGACCGTGGCATTTCTTTTAAAGCCCTTTATGTGGTGTCGCTAAGATGCCCGACTGTGGCATCATTTCCTTATTTTCATTTGTTCACCTTTCGAGGCGTCGCTTCAGACACCCAATCGGTCTTTATTTATGTTCTGTGGGATTTCAGGCGGACTACCGCCGTTTCCCTTTTTACTTACCCGTTATGCCAATTTTATTTATTGTGCATTAAGGAATTAATCATGTTGCATCCATGCATGCATTTGTTATATCTTACATCCGAACTGTCTTGCGAGTACTTTCAAAAGTATTCACTGGCTTGTTGATTTGGCCAGATGCTGACGAAGGCGATCTCATGGATGAAGAGTTCGATAGCGAGTCCGACACTTAGAGGAGTCCCAGTCAGTCTCGTGCGACCCTGGATTTGGCCACTGTTTTATATCCGCTTCCGCTACCAAATAAATTTATCGAGCCTCACCCCGACGTTCGATGAAATGATATTCTTAGAGTCTTGTATTTCCCTTCCCGCCGTGTTTTTCCACCACCAGCCTATCCTTGAGTCAGTAGTATGTCTCCACACCACTATGTCCTGTCCGCCATTATGTATGATTATTGGCGTACTTGTAATAATTTGGTTGAGCGACCGCAGTTCAACCCTGTAATATATTTTATGCTACTGGCTTATTGTATCAAGAAATTGTCTACCAGTGAGAAGGATTTCTCTCATACTAGACTCTAAAGACTGGTTTATCAATAAATATTTTATTGGAAAACCGGTCGTGACAAGCTTGGTACCAGAGCCAGGCTGACTGTAGGAAGCCGCTAGGTGCGATCGCTAATTAGTTATTAGCATGACAGGGCTATTTTATGCTTTTGCAATTGTAGTCATTTTCTGTCAGTCAGCATAAATTTATGATCTGAACCTGCAGAATTTTGCCTACTTTTGTAGATGGCCGACATCAGCTGCGAGTCTCAGACCTTCGCCAACGTGCCCGATGGGTTCGTCAAGCTTCTTTCTTCCATCGTTCAGGTCGCGATGGGGCCATCCGTGCGCCCAGTCTTCACACTCTACCAACACCGAGTCAACGACAGTCTGACCATGTGTCAGGACCCCGACTCAATGCCTCATCGATCTAGCATGTAACACCTCATATCACTTTGCGGCATCACGCACGGTATTCCCACGGGTGTTGCCTTACCTTTGCCCGTGACCGTTTGCGCCTTTTGGCACACGTATATGATAGTGTCGCTAGCATCCATATGATAAGGAGCCCGGGCTGACATGGCTAGTCGTAAACCCAAAGTGGCACAGACTTACAGGGACAGGCATCCATGACCCAGCATCGGACGTGTCGGTCATCAGCGAGTGAATCCAGGCTGTAGCACTGGGCTAGCAGGACTCCGGTGAACCGGGCTGTAGCGGGCTAACAGGACTCCGGTATTCATCGCGTGACATTTCCCCGAAGGGACAGACACAGGAACGAAGAACGACACATGCCGGCCAGCCTAAGTGTTCCGGAGCAGTAGCAAGCTACCATGGCTCGGTGGAAACACTAGGAGACATTTCCCGGTAAGAGAGGCTACTAAAGATAAACAACTAGATAGTCAGATCCCACACATACCAAGCATTTCAATAACATACACACAATATGCTCGATATGTGCAAACACAACATGGCATCACAACATGACTCTACAACTCAAGTATTTATTCAATAGGCTCCGAGGAGCGAGATATTACAAACAGGGGTCTCACGACCCAACATTCAAAGCATACAAGTCAAAGCACAAGCGGAAGCTATCATGTCTGAGTACAGACATCTATAAATGAAAAGGCTGAGAAGCCTGACTATCTATCAGATCCTGCCGAGGGCACAAGATCGTAGCTGAGGTAACAAGCTAAACGTCGAAGTCCACGTGGAACTACTAGTGAGACCGAAGTCTCTCTGCAAAAACATAAAATAGGCAAACGTGAGTACAAATGTACCCAGCAAGACTTACATCAGAACTAACTACATATGCATCATTACCAACAAAGGCGTGGTGGGGTTTAACTGCAGCAAGCCAGCTTTGACTCGGTGGCTGTCAGGACCCCGACTCAATGCCACATCGATCTAGCATGTAACACCTCATATCACTTTGCGGCCTCACGCACGGTATTCCCACGGGTGTTGCCTTACCTTTTCCCGTGACCGTTTGCGCCTCTTGGCACACGTATATGATAGTGTCGCTAGCATCCATATGATAAGGAGCCCGGGCTGACATGGCTAGTCGTAAACCCAAAGTGGCACAGACTTACAGGGACAGGCATCCATGACCCAGCATCGAACGTGTCGGTCATCAGCGAGTGAATCCAGGCTGTAGCACTGGGCTAGCAGGACTCCGGTGAACCGGGCTGTAGCGGGCTAACAGGACTCCGGTATTCATCGCGTGACATTTCCCCGAAGGGACAGACACATGAACGAAGAAGGACACATGCCGGCCAGCCTAAGTGTTCCGGAGCAGTAGCAAGCTACCATGGCTCGGTGGAAACATTAGGAGACATTTCCCGGTAAGAGAGGCTACTAAAGATAAACAACTAGATAGTCAGATCCCACACATACCAAGCATTTCAATAACATACACACAATATGCTCGATATGTGCAAACACAACATGGCATCACAACACTACAACTCAAGTATTTATTCAATAGGCTCCGAGGAGCGAGATATTACAAATAGGGGTCTCACGACCCAACATTCAGAGCATACAAGTCAAAGCACAAGCGGAAGCTATCATGTCTGAGTACAGACATCTATAAATGAAAAGGCTGAGAAGCCTGACTATCTATCAGATCCTGCCGAGGGCACAAGATCGTAGCTGAGGTAACAAGCTAAACGTCGAAGTCCACGCGGAACTACTAGTGAGACCGAAATCTCTCTGCAAAAACATAAAATAGGCAAACGTGAGTACAAATGTACCCAGCAAGACTTACATCAGAACTAACTACATATGCATCATTACCAACAAAGGGGATGGTGGGGTTTAACTGCAGCAAGCCAGCTTTGACTCAGTGGCTAACCTAAACTATGATTGCAAGCAACTCTTTTGAGGTGGCGCACACGAGTCCACATATTCACCATATCAATACACCACTATGGATCCGCTCACGTCTCCCTACGAGAACGCCATCCATAGCACTCACGCTTATCTTGCGTATTTTAAAGTATCCACTTTCACTTGTCTATGAACTGATATAAGCAACCCAGAAGTCCTTTTCCGCGGACACGGCTATTCGAATAGATCATATTAAACCTGCAGGGGTGTACTTCTTCACACACGCTCTCACCACTTACCGCCGTTTACACGACATGTACTCGGCAACCTTCAAGCGGAAGCCCAACGTGGGTGTCGGCCACGGCCTACCTAAACACTCGAGTCTCTAGTCCAGGTTTATCGCCTATTCGGGTTCCATCCATGAGGAGATCCGGCCGGAGTTTCGCTCACAGCCCCAAACGATGTGTACAGGGTTCCGTGACACCAAACGGGCGCCCGGTTTACCCGGCCACGTGCCTACCGCATCACAGCCCACCCCTACGGTCAGCGCTGCGCACGGCCTCTAGCATTCTACAAACACCAGAAACTACTTGCAACTCCTGGACAGAGGACAAGGGTGATCAAGAAGCCGAGAGGGTGCATTGGTTTCGGGCCCAATGCGTGGTAGTAGCTGAATCATGGATCACAAACACAGAACTCAGTTCCTGAGGACGGTTGCAATGAGACAACCCACCATGTACTCCTACATGGCCTCTCACCGCTACCTTTACCAAATCGTATTCACACACTTAGCTCAAACACAGTAGGACATGTTCACACACCTCTGATTCATCCCGCATGAATCAGACCTGACTCGACTCTAAGCAGTAGCAGGCATGACAAACAAGCATGAATGAGTAGGCACAACAGGGCTCAAACAACTCCTACTCATGCTAGTGGGTTTCATCTATTTACTGTGGCAATGACAGGTCATGCAAAGGATAAAGGGGTTCAGCTACCGCAGCAGGTAACAGATGAATCGTTGTTGTCCTAATGCAGTAAAAGAGAGCAGGAGCGAGAGAGTGGGATTGTATCGGAATGAACAAGGGAGTTTTGCTTGCCTGGCACTTCTGAAGATAACATTGGGTCTTCATCAGTGTCAACGATCACATCATCGGTATCACGTCTATCGAGAGGGGACAAATACCGACAACAAAGAAGAAATACAATCAATGCAATCCACAATATGATGCATGCTCATGGCATGGCAATATGAATGTGTTTTGATCTAATGCAACTAGCAATAGATTAAATGAAGTTGGTTTGAATACAAGATTCAAATTCAAACTCCATATGTGATTATTTAAATGCCCTTTATATGATTTGTGCTAAACAGCATCTATAAGTTGTTCTAACATGCAAGAAAATGGTACAGATGGATTCCTTGAATTTTTCTGATAATTTTTCATATATAAATTATTTAATTTGGAGTTGCGGTTGAATTTCTATGATTTTTAGAAGTTTTTACAATTTTCTGGAATTTCCTGAATAATATAAATCCAGAAATGAATTATGGCGTCAGCACCACATCACGGTGACATCAGCAGGGTCAACTGGGCTGGCTCGGGTCAAACCTGACGTGTGGGGGCCACACGTCAGTGACACAGGTTAGACAGGGGGGGTTAGTTTAGTTTAATTAAAGATTAGGGCACTAGGGCCCACATGTCAGTGTCAAGGGGTTAGATTAGGTGGTGATTAGCTTAACTAATCACCTGACGGCGGGGGCACACCTGTCATAGACCCAGGGGAGGTCAAACCCCTGGTCAAACGACTCAATCCCGCCGGCGTTGAGTCGCCGGCGAGGCCGAGGCGGCGGAGGCCTTCGGGTTTCTTGCTCTGGCGACCAAATGGCCGGCGGAGGGCATCTACGGAATGCCCGGGCTCGCGCGCATCTAACAGGGCATACGGGAGAAGCTAGGGCGGCCGTAATCCTCGCCGGCGTCGAGCTCAGCGGCTGCCGGACCTCGGGCGTTGGCGGGAACGGCGCTGCGGTGCACAAGAGGGGAAACGGAAGGGCGCTGCGGCCTCCTAGGGTGTCAGTGAGCACGACGGTGGGCTCGGGAGCGAGCTGCGGTGGCTGTGGCCACGGCCACGCCATGGCCGGCGGCGAGAAGCTCTCGGCCGCGACGGCATCGGTGTTAGAGGAAGAAAACGGCCAGGGAAGAGGGGGAAACAGCACAGGAGCTCACAGCGGGTGCAGCAGTGGCCTCGGCGAGCTCGGGGAGTCACCGGAGCCGACGAATTTGACGAAGATGGCCGGCGGTCCCGAGGTTGAAGAAGACATCGAGGGCGGTGTTGCGGCACGTCCGGGGCCTCGTGGCTCGTTGAGGAGGTAGAGGGAGGACCGGCGGAGCTTCCTGGGGCGTCGGTGAGCCGTGGGGTGGCCGGTAGCCACGGTGGCTCTCGTCGGTGGCGGCGGCTCCATTCGGGTGAGGAGAACAGAGGAGGGGGAGAGTGTTCCGGGGAGAGGATGAGGACGCGAGAGAGTGAGGGAGAGAGGCAGGGAGGTGCGTGGCGTCTCCGGGCGTCGAGGAGGAAGCAGGAGGTGGCCGAGCAGGGTGGAGGTGGCGCGCGCGGCGGCGTCGCGGTGTCCGTCCTCCTGGCAGGGAGGAAGACGACAGGGGAGGGGGGGCGGCGGTGGGCTGGGCCGTTGGGGGAGCTGGGCCAGGTGGGCTACCAGGTGAGCGCCAGGTAGTCTTTCTCTCTCTTTCTATTTCTGTTTTTTTATTTATCTATTTTGTTCTGTGTTGTTTTAGTTTAGTAAAATACTAAACCATTTTATAAAATCCTGAAAATAGTTATGTGGCTAGAGTTAAACTATACCAAACCACATAAAATGTTCCAGTAATTATTGGACATATATTATTTATATATCAAATATATATCCAATGCAAATAGCTATTTATTTAATTCAAAGGCCCAAAATAATTAACTCTGAGATACCAAAAATATTGTTTTGAGTTTTACCTCTTTGCAATATTTTCAGAGACTAAGAGGAACATTTTCTTGGACTTCTTTGAGAAGATTTTAATGTTGATCATTTTTAGAAGGTTTCTGAGGCTTTGAAAATTCCCCAATTCAAATTTCATTTGAATTTAAACATGATGCTCACATGAGGTCTAGCCTAGTGCATAACAGGACCAGGGATGTGACAACTCACCCCCACTAAACAAAAATCTCGTCCCGAGATTCAAGCATAGGGTAAGGTGAAGGGGGAACGCAACTAGTATAGTCTTCATGATCCAGGTTGCACTTCATAGGAACGTTGATTCGATCACCATTATTGTCTCGAAGTCTTGCTCTGAGAAATCCTGTCAACATGACATGGAGGGAAGAAGGAGACTCTAGAAGGGTCGATCTTCTCGAAGATCGAAACAGTCACGGAATGTGACATAGGACCATCTCTCGGGTTGAGACACGAGATACACATCAAGAGGGGTGGAAAGAAACGGATGATGAAGGTTCACTAGGTGGACAACAATTCCACACTTAAGAAGGTGGTCAACGATTGTCCACGTAGCGAGGAGTTGAGTTGCCATGATACCACGACGAAACATCCTGGAGGAGGGTGATTCGTAGATTATTTCCTCAAGTGGCAAAAAGAATTACCTTTGATTCAGAGATCATTGAAAACCTTTATACCAGCCTAAGGCAATTCTCAGGCGATCGTTTGGAGGGGGGTCAGTAGAATGGCATACTCGGACTTGGATGGTGTGGATTACCTTGTTGAAGACAACGCAATGGATGAATTTGCTTATCACCGGAAATGGAAGAGACCCATGGTAGAATGGCACATTGGCGGTGCAAACTGGGAACAAAATGCAAATGATGGGAATGATTCTAGTAACTGGGGAAGAACCCAACAATAAAGAGTGAATTCACTGTTGGAGTGGTTATAGCATAACCGAAGAGACTAGGAGCAATCCCGGTTAGTGCCGGCGATAATACCGAGCGCTTGTGCGTGCTCTCAAGAACTTGAGCATTTCCACAATCATCAAGGTTTTATCAACAACCGCGTCAAGGGTGCTGACAACACAACATACTACCATGATGAATAGCGATGGACGATGTAGATGCAAAGGAAGATAACACCTTCTCAGATTTCACCCTTGGCGGGGCCAAGGAAATAAAATCTGGATGATCGACCGAGAGACATTTAGCACTCCGCTTCTAATGTTCTCCTTGATGTGCTAGTGTAACCCATTCATAGATATGGTTTGATATCTAGAACATCAGGTAAAAAGGTCGGACTTCGGAACACAGAAATCCATAGGGCAACTAGGGAGTAAATCCTACGAAATCCCTATGGGGAGGTGGCCAACTTCTTCAATCAGGATACTACAATAATAGGTCTTCCGGTTGGGTGTGTTGGCCACGACATCCACCTTACCGGTTATCGAGGGGCCAATATTATAGTTCTTGGGAAATGTTCCAACCATCAAGTCTGCCGGAGATTCAGATCTGGTTGGTGTCAGGATATTCTAGACTCATCGAGTCTAGGAAGAAAAACAAAAGTTTGCAACACAAATCGACGAGATGACGTTGCGAGATTCTCAGGGGATGAACTACGATAGTAAGCTCCAAAACATGAGCTGGTTCTGCTACAAACATGTGAACACGTTCTCCCAGACAAGCATGACCACAAAGTAGTCTTATAATAAAACACTACTGAGTTCAGGAGGGGGAACCATCAACGAGGTATCGAAGTCCTTACATAAGTCCGGATTAGCTCTTATGAAGGAACTCCTTCTCCTTGAACAAATCAATCAGTGGCTTGGTGTGCTCGGGACACATATGGAATGAAGGTTGCAAGTCTCCATACCACAGAATACTTCGCACGTGTGCATGACTGATTTGGGATGATTCCAGAGGAAGCAAAACTAACTTTCTCAAATTCACGGCGGCAACTTTCACCAAATGCACGTGTATAAGAGGAAGTCACTCCTTTCATCAAACAAGTACTTCATGAGCTAGCATGAAGAAAATGCTTTCAAAAGTTTCCAACACTAGCTTAATGTTCAGCAAAATTATGGAGAGGACAAGGATGTTGTCGATGGGCTCACAACAATTCATCCAGCTTCCCGTGGAGATGGAATTCCATAACTATGTGAACAAGGTGATAGTATTGGTCAGACCCAGGAATATAATGGTGTATGCTCGAGGAAAAACCACGGGTAAGACAACATTACGAGCATCGTTGGTGCTGATTTGACTTGACGATGGCCCACACTCAAATCAAAGGATTAATAAGACAATAGGTCCAACAACTGATCACAGGAACCAATCGATGAAGATATCATCTTTCTTCAACACACACTACACAAGAATATCCCTTTGGAACGAACTAAGTCGGGCAAGATTTTATCTTCCAACTCTCCAAGTTGTTGTCTAGCTTAACCAACTAGCTCAGGGATATCTAACACCGATTCTTGGAGAGAAGGTGGTTCACAAGAAACCAACTTGATCACGGGCTCAACATAACAGTCAGGGAACAACCTGGTAGTACTTCTGAGAAGATATTCGGAAAATCACGAACCACCGGTATGTTACTAAGCTCGAGAACAATCTCGCTTTTGAGGGCAAGACGATATGATCAAATGAGTGAGGACTTGACAAGATCCAAACTCATCAATCGAAGGGTGCACCGAAATAAGGACTAGGTTGCACGATCAGTCTTAGAAGGATGATTCAAAAACCAACATGCTACGAATTAAATTATTATCCTTTAACTACCAAGCAACGAGGTTGCTGGGAGTATTGATTTCACACATCACAATTCATTTGTCGGTATTCCGGTTGCATCAACACGAGGGCCGAGGAATGACTAATGATGGTGAGAAGTATCACTACGTCAAAATTCATGAGAGTTGGTGCAGTTCTCATGACAATTCTGACATAAAGGGGGTAATACTCCAAGGTAGAACAGAACCAAAAGCTGGATTGGCATTTGATCTGCGGAATACAACTACCTTGACCCAATCCTAGATATGGATGAGGTACTGGAGTTTGTTTCTCCAAGTCATTCAGGACAGAATGCCTAGACGGACCACAAGAGTAATAGGCATCGATAAACGAACGCACGCATACTCTTGACTATCAATTGATAGACGAGGGTCAGAAGACAACTAAAGAGGGACAACTCAAAGGAACATATAACTTTCTGAGTTGTGGATGCATAGATTAGTATGTCGAACCAAGTTCAACATAATTCTTCCGGATAACCCATGCAGAAAGGTTGAGCTGGCAGAGTCACGATATATAAATGGAGATCTCCTCAAGAGTACTCTAATTGTGATCTTTTGATCCAATAAACATCTGCCATAAGCGGTCCATAGTATTTGGAAGAAGGAAATACCACGGACCTCGAGGAAATATCGCAAAGTTACTAATATCCTGAAGGAACTAGCAAACACTATCAGCATGAGGTAAGTAGAGTGAATCTCGGGTTCAAAACCCAGAAATAGAATACCTACTACTAAGTAGCATCACGGGATGCTTCCGATAATAAAGGCCAGAATCATCACACTGGGAACACAGATCATGGCTAGACCACTAGATGATCCCCTAAGCACTTAGGGTCACAATAATAATTCCAACATATATGTCGAGGCAATAATTACCTCAACACACCGATTAGTGTGGTTAATCTGGCCCATGGGAACATTGAAATGGGAAGAAAGGATTTGCAAATGCATCAGACTACTTAGAAACCTGGGATGACTCGGACAGCATAACGGCTGTAAATGCTCAGAAAAGATTTGAGACATTCACAAAAATGGTGGCATAACCACTCAGAAGCACAATATCAAGGTTTCGAGATCAACAATTAACATACGGAAATAGTAGGAACTGAACTAAGACTTAAATCCAACAATCTTATAAGTCCACTGATTAGTAACACGTGATCCTAATAGAAAGAAGAGATAGCCTAGTTCTTAATCCCCGTAGATGAGAAGATGATGACTCAGATCAGAAGGCCATGATGTATAAGGAGTAAAAAGAGCCTTACGTTCCATCCCACAATCAATTCCCCTACATATAACTAAAGAATTTCTAGACTCAACATCGACCAGTTTGGCTTGGTAATCCTACAGGCAGTCAAGCTCTGATACCAACGCTGTCAGGACCCCGACTCAATGCCACATCGATCTAGCATGTAACACCTCATATCACTTTGCGGCCTCACGCACGGTATTCCCACGGGTGTTGCCTTACCTTTGCCCGTGACCGTTTGCGCCTTTTGGCACACGTATATGATAGTGTCGCTAGCATCCATATGATAAGGAGCCCGGGCTAACATGGCTAGTCGTAAACCCAAAGTGGCACAGACTTACAGGGACAGGCATCCATGACCCAGCATCGAACGTGTCGGTCATCAGGGAGTGAATCCAGGCTGTAGCACTGGGCTAGCAGGACTCCGGTGAACCGGGCTGTAGCGGGCTAACAGGACTCCGGTATTCATCGCGTGACATTTCCCCGAAGGGACAGACACAGGAATGAAGAAGGACACATGCCGGCCAGCCTAAGTGTTCCGGAGCAGTAGCAAGCTACCATGGCTCGGTGGAAACACTAGGAGACATTTCCCGGTAAGAGAGGCTACTAAAGATAAACAACTAGATAGTCAGATCCCACACATACCAAGCATTTCAATAACATACACACAATATGCTCGATATGTGCAAACACAACATGGCATCACAACATGACTCTACAACTCAAGTATTTATTCAATAGGCTCCGAGGAGCAAGATATTACAAACAGGGGTCTCACGACCCAACATTCAGAGCATACAAGTCAAAGCACAAGCGGAAGCTATCATGTCTGAGTACAGACATCTATAAATGAAAAGGCTGAGAAGCCTGACTATCTATCAGATCCTGCCGAGGGCACAAGATCGTAGCTGAGGTAACAAGCTAAACGTCGAAGTCCACGCGGAACTACTAGTGAGACCGAAGTCTCTCTGCAAAAACATAAAATAGGCAAACGTGAGTACAAATGTACCCAGCAAGACTTACATCAGAACTAACTACATATGCATCATTACCAACAAAGGGGATGGTGGGGTTTAACTGCAGCAAGCCAGCTTTGACTCAGTGGCTAACCTAAACTATGATTGCAAGCAACTCTTTTGAGGTGGCGCACACGAGTCCACATATTCACCATATCAATACACCACTATGGATCCGCTCCCGTCTCCCTACGAGAACGCCATCCATAGCACTCACGCTTATCTTGCGTATTTTAAAGTATCCACTTTCACTTGTCTATGAACTGATATAAGCAACCCAGAAGTCCTTTTCCGCGGACACGGCTATTCGAATAGATCATATTAACCCTGCAGGGGTGTACTTCTTCACACACTTTCTCACCACTTACCGCCGTTTACACGACATGTACTCGGCAACCTTCAAGCGGAAGCCCAATGTGGGTGTCGGCCACGGCCTACCTAAACACTCGAGTCTCTAGTCCAGGTTTATCGCCTATTCGGGTTCCATCCATGAGGAGATCCGGCCGGAGTTTCGCTCACAGCCCCAAACGATGTGTACAGGGTTCAGTGACACCAAACGGGCGCTCGGTTTACCCGGCCACATGCCTACCGCATCACAGCCCACCCCTACGGTCAGCGCTGCGCACGGCCTCCAGCATTCTACAAACACCAGAAACTACTTGCAACTCCTGGACAGAGGACAAGGGTGATCAAGAAGCTGAGAGGGTCCATTGGTTTCGGGCCCAATGCGTGGTAGTAGCTGAATCATGGATCACAAACACAGAACTCAGTTCCTGAGGACGGCTGCAATGAGACAACCCACCATGTACTCCTACATGGCCTCTCACCGCTACCTTTACCAAATCTTATTCACACACATAGCTCACACACGGTAGGACATGTTCACACACCTCTGATTCATCCCGGATGAATCAGACCTGACTCGACTCTAAGCAGTAGCAGACATGACAAACAAGCATGAATGAGTAGGCACAACAGGGCTCAAACAACTCCTACTCATGCTAGTGGGTTTCATCTATTTACTGTGGCAATGACAGGTCATGCAAAGGATAAAGGGGTTCAGCTACCGCAGCAGGTAACAGATGAATCGTTGTTGTCCTAATGCAGTAAAAGAGAGCAGGAGCGAGAGAGTGGGATTGTATCGGAATGAACAAGGGGGTTTTGCTTGCCTGGCACTTTTGAAGATAACATTGGGTCTTCATCAGTGTCAACGATCACATCATCGGTATCACGTCTATCGAGAGGGGACAAATACCGACAACAAAGAAGAAATACAATCAATGCAATGCACAATATGATGCATGCTCATGGCATGGCAATATGAATGTGTTTTGAGCTAATGCAACTAGCAATAGATTAAATGAAGTTGGTTTGAATACAAGATTCAAATTCAAACTCCATATGTGATTATTTAAATGCCCTTTATATGATTTGTGCTAAACAACATCTATAAGTTGTTCTAACATGCATGAAAATTGTACAGATGGATTCCTTGAATTTTTCTGATAATTTTTCATATATAAATTATTTAATTTGGAGTTACGGTTGAATTTCTATGATTTTTAGAAGTTTTTACAATTTTCTGGAATTTCCTGAATAATATAAATCCAGAAATGAATTATGGCGTCAGCACCACGTCACGGTGACATCAGCAGGGTCAACTGGGCTGGCTCGGGTCAAACCTAACGTGTGGGGGCCACACGTCAGTGACACAGGTTAGACAGGGGGGGTTAGTTTAGTTTAATTAAAGATTAGGGCACTAGGGCCCACATGTCAGTGTCAGGGGGTTAGATTAGGTGGTGATTAGCTTAACTAATCACCTGACGGCGGGGGCCCACCTGTCATAGACCCAGGGGAGGTCAAACCCCTGGTCAAACGACTCAATCCCGCCGGCGTTGAGTCGCCGGCGAGGCCGAGGCGGCGGAGGCCTTCGGGTTTCTTGCTCTGGCGACCAAATGGCCGGCGGAGGGCATCTACGGAATGCCCGGGCTCGCGCGCATCTAACAGGGCAAACGGGAGAAGCTAGGGCGGCCGTAATCCTCGCCGGCGTCGAGCTCAGCGGCTGCCGGACCTCGGGCGTTGGCGGGAACGGCACTACGGTGCACAAGAGGGGAAACGGAAGGGCGCTGCGGCCTCCTGGGGTGTCAGTGAGCACGACGGTGGGCTCGGGAGCGAGCTGCGGTGGCTGTGGCCACGGCCACGCCATGGCCGGCGGCGAGAAGCTCTCGGCCGCGACGGCATCGGTGTTAGAGGAAGAAAACGGCCAGGGAAGAGGGGGAAACAGCACAGGAGCTCACAGCGGGTGCAGCGGTGGCCTCGGCGAGCTCGGGGAGGCACCGGAGCCGACGAATTTGACGAAGATGGCCGGCGGTCCCGAGGTTGAAGAAGACATCGAGGGCGGTGTTGCGGCACGTCCGGGGCCTCGTGGCTCGTTGAGGAGGTAGAGGGAGGACCGGCGGAGCTTCCTGGGGCGTCGGTGAGCCGTGGGGTGGCCGGTAGCCACGGTGGCTCTCGTCGGTGGCGGCGGCTCCATTCGGGTGAGGAGAACAGAGGAGGGGGAGAGTGTTCCGGGGAGAGGATGAGGACGCGAGAGAGTGAGGGAGAGAGGCAGGGAGGTGCATGGCGTCTCCGGGCGTCGAGGAGGAAGCAGGAGGTGGCCGAGCAGGGTGGAGGTGGCGCGCGCGGCGGCGTCGCGGTGTCCGTCCTCCTGGCAGGGAGGAAGACGACAAGGGAGGGGGGGCGGCGGTGGGCTGGGCCGTTGGGGGAGCTGGGCCATGTGGGCTACCAGGTGAGCGCCAGGTAGTCTTTCTCTCTCTTTCTATTTCTGTTTTTTTATTTATCTATTTTGTTCTGTGTTGTTTTAGTTTAGTAAAATACTAAACCATTTTATAAAATCCTGAAAATAGTTATGTGGCTAGAGTTAAACTATACCAAACCACATAAAATGTTCCAGTAATTATTGGACATATATTATTTATATATCAAATATATATCCAATGCAAATAGCTATTTATTTAATTCAAAGGCCCAAAATAATTAACTCTGAGATACCAAAAATATTGTTTTGAGTTTTACCTCTTTGCAATATTTTCAGAGACTAAGAGGAACATTTTCTTGGACTTCTTTGAGAAGATTTTAATGTTGATCATTTTTAGAAGGTTTCTGAGGCTTTGAAAATTCCCCAATTCAAATTTCATTTGAATTTAAACATGATGCTCACATGAGGTCTAGCCTAGTGCATAACAGGACCAGGGATGTGACAGTGGCTATCCTAAACTACGACTGCAAGCGACTCTTTTGAGGTGACGCACACGAGTCCACATATTCACCATATCAATACACCACTATGGATCCGCTCCCGTCTCCCTACGAGAACGCCATCCATATCACTCACGCTTATCTTGCGTATTTTAAAGTATCCACTTTCACTTGTCTATGAAATGATATAAGCAACCCAGAAGTCCTTTTCCGCGGACACGGCTATTCGAATAGATCATATTAACCCTGCAGGGGTGTACTTCTTCATACACGCTCTCACCACTCACCGTCGTTTACACGACATGTACTCGGCAACCTTCAAGCGGAAGCCCAACGTGGGTGTCGGCCACGACCTACCTAATCACCTAAGTCTCTAGTCCAGGTTTATCGCCTATTCGGGTTCCATCCATGAGGAGATCTGGCCGGAGTTTCGCTCACAGCCCCAAACGATGTGAACAGGGTTCCCGAGACACCAAACGGGCGCCCGGTACACCGTGCCACGTGCCTACCGCATCACAGCCCACCCCTACGGTTAGCGCTGCCCACGGCCTCCAGCATACTACAAACACCAGAAACTACTTGCAACTCCTGGACAGAGGACAAGGGTGATCAAGAAGCCGAGAGGGTCCATTGGTTTCGGGCCCAATGCGTGGTAGTAGCTGAATCATGGATCACAAACACAGAACTCAGTTCCTGAGGACGGCTGCAATGAGACAACCCACCATGTACTCCTACATGGCCTCTCACCGCTACCTTTACCAAAACGTGTTCACACACTTAGCTCACACACAGTAGGACATGTTCACACGCCTCTGATTCATCCCCGATGAATCAGACCTGACTCAACTCTAAGCAGTAGCAGGCATGACAAACAAGCAAGAATGAGTAGGCACAACAGGGCTCAAACAACTCCTACCCATGCTAGTGGGTTTCATCTATTTACTGTGGCAATGACAGGTCATGCAAAGGATAAAGGGGTTCAACTACCGCAGCAAGTAACAGATGAATCGTTGTTGTCCTAATGCAGTAAAAGAGAGCAGGAGCGAGAGAGTGGGATTGTATCGGAATGAACAAGGGGGTTTTGCTTGCCTGGCACTTCTGAAGATAACATTGAGTCTTCATCAGTGTCAACGATCACAACGTCGGAACATCGTCTACCGGGAGGGAACAGATACCGGCAACAAAGAAGAACACAATCAATGCAATGCACAAAATGATGCATGCTATGACATGGCAATATGAATGTGTTTTGAGCTAATGCAACTAGCAACAGATTAAATGAAGTTGGTTTGAATACAAGATTCAAATTCAAACTCCATATGTGATTATTCAAATGCCATTTAATTGATTTGTGCTATACAGCAGCTATAAGTTGTTCTAACATGCATAAAAATTGTACAGATGGATTCCTTGAATTTTTCTGATAATTTTTCATATATAAATTATTTAATTTGGAGTTACGGTTGAATTTCTATGATTTTTAGAAGTTTTTACAATTTTCTGGAATTTCCTGAATAATATAAATCCAGAAATGAATTATGGCGTCAGCACCACGTCACGGTGACATCAGCAGGGTCAACTGGGCTGGCTCGGGTCAAACCTGACATGTGGGGGCCACACGTCAGTGACACAGCTTAGACAGGGGGGGTTAGTTTAGTTTAATTAAAGATTAGGGCACTAGGGCCCACGTGTCAGTGTCAGGGGGTTAGATTAGGTGGTGATTAGCTTAACTAATCACCTGACGGCGGGGGCCCACCTGTCATAGACCCAGGGGAGGTCAAACCCCTGGTCAAATGACTCAATCCCGCCGGTGTTGAGTCGCCGGCGAGGCCGAGGCGGCGGAGGCCTTCGGGTTTCTTGCTCTCGCGACCAAATGGCCGGCGGAGGGCATCTACGGAATGCCCGGGCTCGCGCGCATCTAACAGGGCAAACGGGAGAAGCTAGGGCGGCCGTAATCCTCGCCGGCGTCAAGCTCAACGGCTGCCGGACCTCGGGCGTTGGCGGGAACGGCGCTACGGTGCACAAGAGGGGAAACGGAAGGGCGCTGCGGCCTCCTGGGGTGTCAGTGAGCACGACGGTGGGCTCGGGAGCGAGCTGCGGTGGCTGTGGCCACGGCCACGCCATGGCCGGCGGCGAGAAGCTCTCGGCCGCGGTGGTAACGACGGCTACGGAGGGAAATAGAGCACGGGGAGAGAGGGGTTCGGCAGAGGAGCTCACGGCGAGGTTGACGAGCAGCTCGGTGGGCTTGGGGAGGTGGCAGAGACGGCGAATCGACGAGCGGCATCCGGCGGCTGTGTGTGAAGAAGACGGCTCGATGACGGTGATGCAGGGCGTCCGAGGTCGCTTGACTCGTCGGAGAGGATGAGGGCGAGGTAGCCGAGCTACTGGGCACGCCGAGGGTCGAGGGGGAGGCTCTGGGTGCGGCAACGGCGAGCGGCGGCGATGAGCTCCGCTCGGGCTGCGCGAGAGAGAGAGCAGAGGAGGGGGAAGGGGTCGAGAGAGAGTGCGAGGGGGTTCCAGGGGGTGGCGTGGAGCTGCGGGAGACGTCCAGGAGAGGAGGAGGCAGCCAGGCAGGGAGGAGGTGGCCGGGGCGCGTGGCCGTGCGCGCCACCGAGCAGCTTCGGGGCGAGGGGGAGGAAGACGACAGGGGGAGAAGCGGCGGTGGGCTGGGCCGGCTGGAGGAGCTGGGCCAGGTGGGCTACCAGGTGAGCGCCAGGTAGTCTTTCTCTCTCTTTCTTATTCTGTTTTTTATTTATCTATTTTGTTCTGTGTTGTTTTAGTTTAGTAAAATACTAAACCATTTTATAAAATCCTGAAAATAGTTATGTGGCTAGAGTTAAACTATACCAAACCACATAAAATGTTCCAGTAATTATTCGACATATATTATTTATATATCAAATATATATCCAATGCAAATAGCTATTTATTTAATTCAAAGGCCCAAAATAATTAACTCTGAGATACCAAAAATATTGTTTTGAGTTTTACCTCTTTGCAATATTTTCAGAGACTAAGAGGAACATTTTCTTGGACTTCTTTGAGAAGATTTTAATGTTGATCATTTTTAGAAGGTTTCTGAGGCTTTGAAAATTCCCCAATTCAAATTTCATTTGAATTTAAACATGATGCTCACATGAGGTCTAGCCTAGTGCATAACAGGACCAGGGATGTGACAACTCACCCCCACTAAACAAAAATGTCGTCCCGAGATTCAAGCGTAGGGTAAGGTGAAGGGGGAACGCAACTAGTACAGTCCTCACGATCTAGGTTGCACTTCATAGGAACGTTGATTCGATCACCATTATTGTCTCGAAGTCTTGCTCTGAGAAATCCTGTCAACATGACATGGAGGGAAGAAGGAGACTCTAGAAGGGTCGATCTTCTCGAAGATCGAACAACTCACGGAATGAGACATAGGACCATCTCTCGGGTTGAGACACGAGATACACATCAAGAGGGGTGGAAAGAAACGGATGACGAAGGTTCACTAGGTGGACAACAATTCCACACTTAAGAAGGTGGTAAACGATTGTCCACGTAGCGAGGAGTTGAGTTGCCATGATACCACGACGAAACATCCTGGAGGAGGGTGATTCGTAGATTATTTCCTCAAGTGGCAAAAAGAATTACCTTTGATTCAGAGATCATTGAAAACCTTTATACCAGCCTAAGGCAATTCTCAAGCGATCATTTGGAGGGGGGTCAGTAGAATGGCATACTCGGACTTGGATGATGTGGATTACCTTGTTGAAGACAACGCAATGGATGAATTTGCTTATCACCGGAAATGGAAGAGACCCATGGTAGAATGGCACATTGGCGGTGCAAACTGGGAACAAAATGCAAATGATGGGAATGATTCTAGTAACTGGGGAAGAACCCAACAATAAAGAGTGAATTCACTGTTGGAGTGGTTATAGCATAACCGAAGAGACTAGGAGCAATCCTGGTTAGTGCCGGCGATAATACCTAGCGCTTGTGCGTGCTCTCAAGAACTTGAGCATTTCCACAATCATCAAGGTTTTATCAACAACCGCGTCAAGGGTGCTGACAACACAACATACTACCATGATGAATAGCGATGGACGATGCAGATGCAAAGGAAGATAACACCTTCTCAGATTTCACCCTTGGCGGGGCCAAGGAAATAAAATCTGGATGATCGACCGAGAGACATTCAGCACTCCGCTTCTAATGTTCTCCTTGATGTGCTAGTGTAACCCATTCATAGATATGGTTTGATATCTAGAACATCAGGTAAAAAGGTCGGACTTCGGAACACAGAAATCCATAGGGCAACTAGGGAGTAAATCCTACGAAATCCCTATGGGGAGGTGGCCAACTTCTTCAATCAGGATACTACAATAATAGGTCTTCCGGTTGGGTGTGTTGGCCACGACATCCACCTTACCGGTTATCGAGGGGCCAATATTATAGTTCTTGGGAAATGTTCCAACCTTCAAGTCTGCCGGAGATTCAGATCTGGTTGGTGTCAGGATATTCTAGACTCATCGAGTCTAGGAAGAAAAACAAAAGTTTGCAACACAAATCGACGAGATGACGTTGCGAGATTCTCGGGGGATGAACTACGATAGTAAGCTCCAAAACATGAGCTGGTTCTGCTACAAACATGTGAACACGTTGTCCCAGACAAGCATGACCACAAAGTAGTCTTATAATAAAACACTACCGAGTTCAGGAGGGGGAACCATCAACGAGGTATCGAAGTCCTTACATAAGTCCGGATTAGCTCTTATGAAGGAACTCCTTCTCCTTGAACAAATCAATCAATGGCTTGGTGTGCTCGGGACACATATGGAATGAAGGTTGCAAGTCTCCATACCACAGAATACTTTGCACGTGTGCATGACTGATTTGGGATGATTCCAGAGGAAGCAAAACTAACTTTCTCAAATTCACGGCGGCAACTTTCACCAAATGCACGTGTATAAGAGGAAGTCACTCCTTTCATCAAACAAGTACTTCATGAGCTAGCATGAAGAAAATGCTTTCAAAAGTTTCCAACACTAGCTTAATGTTCAGCAAAATTATGGAGAGGACAAGGATGTTGTCGATGGGCTCAACAACAATTCATCCAGCTTCCCGTGGAGATGGAATTCCATAACTATGTGAACAAGGTGATAGTATTGGTCAGACCCAGGAATATAACGGTGTATGCTCGAGGAAAAACCACGGGTAAGACAACATTACGAGCATCGTTGGTGCTGATTTGACTTGACGATGGCCCACACTCAAATCAAAGGATTAATAAGACAATAGGTATAACAACTGATCACAGGAACAAATCGATGAAGATATCATCTTTCTTCAACACACACTACACAAGAATATCCCTTTGGAACGAACTAAGTCGGGCAAGCTTTTATCTTCCAACTCTCCAAGTTGTTGTCTAGCTTAACCAACTAGCTCAGGGATATCTAACACCGATTCTTGGAGAGAAGGTGGTTCACAAGAAACCAACTTGATCACGGGCTCAACATAACAGTCAGGGAACAACCTGGTAGTACTTCCGAGAAGATATTCGGAAAATCACGAACCACCGGTATGTTACTAAGCTCGAGAACAATCTCGCTTTTGAGGGCAAGACGATATGATCAAATGAGTGAGGACTTGACAAGATCCTAACTCATCAATCGAAGGGTGCACCGAAATAAGGACTAGGTCGCACGATCAGTCTTAGAAGGATGATTCAAAAACCAACATGCTACGAATGAAATTATTATCCTTTAACTACCAAGCAACAAGGTTGCTGGGAGTATTGATTTCACACATCACAATTCATTTGTCAGTATTCCGGTTGCATCAACACGAGGGCCGAGGAATGACTAATGATGGTGAGAAGTATCACTACGTCAAAATTCATGAGAGTTGGTGCAGTTCTCATGACAATTCTGACATAAAGGGGGTAATACTCCAAGGTAGAACAGAACCAAAAGCTGGATTGGCATTTGATCTGCGGAATACAACTACCTTGACCCAATCCTAGATATGGATGAGGTACTGGAGTTTGTTTCTCCAAGTCATTCAGGACAGAATGCCTAGACGGACCACAAGAGTAATAGGCATCGATAAACGAACGCACGCATACTCTTGACTATCAATTGATAGACGAGGGTCAGAAGACAACTAAAGAGGGACAACTCAAAGGAACATATAACTTTCTGAGTTGTGGATTCATAGATTAGTATGTCGAACCAAGTTCAACATAATTCTTCCGGATAACCCATGCAGAAAGGTAGAACTGGCAGAGCCACAATATATAATGGAGAACTCATCAAGAATAATCCTGTTGTGATATTTCAGTTCAACGAGGAACTTCTGCCATAAGTAGTTCATGGTATTTGGAAGAAGAAGATACCACGGACTTCAAGGACTATCGCAAAGGTTACTAATATCCTAAAGGCACTAGCAATTACTATCAACATGAAGTAGGTAGAGTGAATCTCGGGTTCAAGAACCCAGGAACAAAATACCTATTACTAAGTAGCATCACGGGATGCTTTCGAGAATGATGGCCAGAATCATCACACTGGGAACACAAATCATGGCTAAATTACTAGATGATCCCCTAAGACACCTAGGGTCATAATAATATCTCCAACATATATGTCAAGGTAACGGAGTACCTCAACTCACTGATTAGTGTGGTTAATCTGGCCCATGGGAACATTGAAACGGGAAGAAAGGATTTGCAAATGCATCAGACTACTTAGAAACCTGGGATGACTCGGACATCATAACGGCTGTAAATGCTCAGAAAAGATTTGAGACATTCACAAAAATGGTGGCATAACCACTCATAAGCACAATATCAAGGTTTCGAGATCAACAATTAACATACGGAAGTAGTAGGAACTGAACTGAGACTTAAATCCAACAATCTTATAAGTCCACTGATTAGTAACACGTGATCCTAATAGAAAGAAGAGATAGCCTAGTTCTTAATCCCCGTAGAAGAGAAGATGATGACTCAGATCAGAAGGCCATGAGGTATAAGGAGTAAAAAGAGCCTTACGTTCCATCCCACAATCAATTCCCCTACATATAACTAAAGAATTTTTAGACTCAACATCGACCAGTTTGGCTTGGTAATCCTACAGGCAGTCAAGCTCTGATACCAACGCTGTCAGGACCCCGACTCAATGCCACATCGATCTAGCATGTAACACCTCATATCACTTTGTGGCCTCACGCACGGTATTCCCACGGGTGTTGCCTTACCTTTGCCCGTGACCGTTTGCGCCTTTTGGCACACGTATATGATAGTGTCGCTAGCATCCATATGATAAGGAGCCCGGGCTGACATGGCTAGTCGTAAACCCAAAGTGGCACAGACTTACAGGGACAGGCATCCATGACCCAGCATCGAACGTGTCGGTCATCAGCGAGTGAATCCAGGCTGTAGCACTGGGCTAGCAGGACCCCGGTGAACCGGGCTGTAGCGGGCTAACAGGACTCCGGTATTCATCGCGTGACATTTCCCCGAAGGGACAGACACATGAACGAAGAAGGACACATGCCGGCCAGCCTAAGTGTTCCGGAGCAGTAGCAAGCTACCATGGCTCGGTGGAAACACTAGGAGACATTTCCCGGTAAGAGAGGCTACTAAAGATAAACAACTAGATAGTCAGATCCCACACATACCAAGCATTTCAATAACATACACACAATATGCTCGATATGTGCAAACACAACATGGCATCACAACATGACTCTACAACTCAAGTATTTATTCAATAGGCTCCGAGGAGCGAGATATTACAAACAGGGGTCTCACGACCCAACATTCAGAGCATACAAGTCAAAGCACAAGCGGAAGCTATCATGTCTGAGTACAGACATCTATAAATGAAAAGGCTGAGAAGCCTGACTATCTATCAGATCCTGCCGAGGGCACAAGATCGTAGCTGAGGTAACAAGCTAAACGTCGAAGTCCACGCGGAACTACTAGTGAGACCGAAGTCTCTCTGCAAAAACATAAAGTAGGCAAATGTGAGTACAAATGTACCCAGCAAGACTTACATCAGAACTAACTACATATGCATCATTACCAACAAAGGGGTGGTGGGGTTTAACTGCAGCAAGCCAGCTTTGACTCGGTGGCTATCCTAAACTACGACTGCAAGCGACTCATTTGAGGTGACGCACACGAGTCCACATATTCACCATATCAATACACCACTATGGATCCGCTCCCGTCTCCCTACGAGAACGCCATCCATAGCACTCACGCTTATCTTGCGTATTTTAAAGTATCCACTTTCACTTGTCTATGAATTGATATAAGCAACCCAGAAGTCCTTTTCCGCGGACACGGCTATTCGAATAGATCATATTAACCCTGCAGGGGTGTACTTCTTCATACACGCTCTCACCACTTACCGTCGTTTACACGACATGTACTCGGCAACCTTCAAGCGGAAGCCCAACGTGGGTGTAGGCCACGACCTACCTAATCACCTAAGTCTCTAGTCCAGGTTTATCGCCTATTCGGGTTCCATCCATGAGGAGATCCGGCCGGAGTTTCGCTCACAGCCCCAAACGATGTGAACAGGGTTCCCGAGACGCCAAACGGGCGCCCGGTACACCGTGCCACGTGCCTACCGCATCACAGCCCACCCCTACGGTCAGCGCTGCCCACGGCCTCCAGCATACTACAAACACCAGAAACTACTTGCAACTCCTGGACAGAGGACAAGGGTGATCAAGAAGCCGAGAGGGTCCATTGGTTTCGGGCCCAATGCGTGGTAGTAGCTGAATCATGGATCACAAACACAGAACTCAGTTCCTGAGGACGGCTGCAATGAGACAACCCACCATGTACTCCTACATGGCCTCTCACCGCTACCTTTACCAAAACGTGTTCACACACTTAGCTCACACACAGTAGGACATGTTCACACGCCTCTGATTCATCCCCGATGAATCAGACCTGACTCAACTCTAAGCAGTAGCAGGCATGACAAACAAGCAAGAATGAGTAGGCACAACAGGGCTCAAACAACTCCTACCCATGCTAGTGGGTTTCATCTATTTACTGTGGAATGACAGGTCATGCAAAGGATAAAGGGGTTCAACTACCGCAGCAAGTAACAGATGAATCGTTGTTGTCCTAATGCAGTAAAAGAGAGCAGGAGCGAGAGAGTGGGATTGTATCGGAATGAACAAGGGGGTTTTGCTTGCCTGGCACTTCTGAAGATAACATTGAGTCTTCATCAGTGTCAATGATCACAATGTCGGAACATCGTCTACCGGGAGGGAACAGATACCGGCAACAAAGAAGAACACAATCAATGCAATGCACAAAATGATGCATGCTATGACATGGCAATATGAATGTGTTTTGAGCTAATGCAACTAGCAACAGATTAAATGAAGTTGGTTTGAATACAAGATTCAAATTCAAACTCCATATGTGATTATTCAAATGCCATTTAATTGATTTGTGCTATACAGCAGCTATAAGTTGTTCTAACATGCATAAAAATGGTACAGATGGATTCCTTGAATTTTTCTGATAATTTTTCATATATAAATTATTTAATTTGGAGTTACGGTTGAATTTCTATGATTTTTAGAAGTTTTTACAATTTTCTGGAATTTCCTGAATAATATAAATCCAGAAATGAATTATGGCGTCAGCACCACGTCACGGTGACATCAGCAGGGTCAACTGGGCTGGCTCGGGTCAAACCTGACGTGTGGGGGCCACACGTCAGTGACACAGGTTAGACAGGGGGGGTTAGTTTAGTTTAATTAAAGATTAGGGCACTAGGGCCCACATGTCAGTGTCAGGGGGTTAGATTAGGTGGTGATTAGCTTAACTAATCACCTGACGGCGGGGGCCCACCTGTCATAGACCCAAGGGAGGTCAAACCCCTGGTCAAACGACTCAATCCCGCCGGCGTTGAGTCGCCGGTGAGGCCGAGGCGGCGGAGGCCTTCGGGTTTTTTGCTCTGGCGACCAAATGGCCGGCGGAGGGCATCTACGGAATGCCCGGGCTCGCGCGCATCTAACAGGGCAAACGGGAGAAGCTAGGGCGGCCGTAATCCTCACCGGCGTCAAGCTCAGCGGCTGCCGGACCTCGGGCGTTGGCGGGAACGGCGCTACGGTGCACAAGAGGGGAAACGGAAGGGCGCTGCGGCCTCCTGGGGTGTCAGTGAGCACGACGGTGGGCTCGGGAGCGAGCTGCGGTGGCTGTGGCCACGGCCACGCCATGGCCGGCGGCGAGAAGCTCTCGGCCGCGGTGGTAACGGCGGCTACGAAGGGAAATAGAGCACGGGGAGAGAGGGGTTCGGCAGAGGAGCTCATGGCGAGGTCGACGAGCAGCTCGGTGGGCTCGGGGAGGTGGCGGAGATGGCGAATCGACGAGCGGCATCCAGCGGCCGTGTGTGAAGAAGACGGCTCGATGATGGTGATGCAGGGCGTCCGAGGTCGCTTGACTCGTCGGAGAGGATGAGGGCGAGGTAGCCGAGCTACTGGGCACGCCGAGGGTCGAGGGGGAGGCTCTGGGTGCGGCAACGGCGAGCGGCGGCGATGAGCTCCGCTCAGGCTGCGCGAGAGAGAGAGCAGAGGAGGGGGAAGGGGTCGAGAGAGAGTGCGAGGGGGTTCCAGGGGGTGGCGTGGAGCTGCGGGAGACGTCCAGGAGAGGAGGAGGCAGCCAGGCAGGGAGGAGGTGGCCGGGGCGCGTGGCCGCGCGCGCCACCGAGCAGCTTCGGGGCGAGGGGGAGGAAGACGACAGGGGGAGAAGCAGCGGTGGGCTGGGCCGGCTGGAGGAGCTGGGCCAGGTGGGCTACCAGGTGAGCGCCAGGTAGTCTTTCTCTCTCTTTCTATTTCTGTTTTTTATTTATCTATTTTGTTCTGTGTTGTTTTAGTTTAGTAAAATACTAAACCATTTTATAAAATCCCGAAAATAGTTATGTGGCTAGAGTTAAACTATACCAAACCACATAAAATGCTCCAGTAATTATTGGACATATATTATTTATATATCAAATATATATCCAATGCAAATAGCTATTTATTTAATTCAAAGGCCCAAAATAATTAACTCTGAGATACCAAAAATATTGTTTTGAGTTTTACCACTTTGCAATATTTTCAGAGACTAAGAGGAACATTTTCTTGGACTTCTTTGAGAAGATTTTAATGTTGATCATTTTTAGAAGGTTTCTGAGGCTTTGAAAATTCCCCAATTCAAATTTCATTTGAATTTAAACATGATGCTCACATGAGGTCTAGCCTAGTGCATAACAGTACCAGGGATGTGACACCATGCACCAGGCCGCGGTGCAGTTCAGGGGAGGGCGTGGTGAGTTACGCCGCTTCCGGTTTGTGGGAAGAGCCATGCCTACGGAGAGGCATGCTATGCAGATGGCAGCCCGTGAGGCGATAGCTCGTCTCAGGGATGTCCTTCCTGTGATGAAGGCTCGTCGTTACCGTTATCTTCCGTGCCATGTGCCTTACACCTGTCACTACGCATACTCCTGCCCCAGAGGAGAACGAGACGAGGCTTTTGAGATGCTCATTGAGTATCTCCGGGCCCTGGAGGCAACCTTCGACAACCTAGTGGACGACTTCGTAGCTACCCGCATGGACTCAGTCCACGGCTGTGCTGCCAACAGGAGGGAGCTCCTACCCATCGCACCGCCACTGACTTTTGTCTCGTCATCAGCATCTTTTACGCCTACTCGTCGCCTGCCTTCTACCGAAGAATTTAACCAAGTCATTGCACCCACTCCAGCGCGCATTACACCAACCTTCGCGCCCACTCCTGTACGTGTTGCTCCGCCCCTGGCAACCGCTCCGCCCGCTCTGCGCAACACTACACGTATGGAGCCCATTAGCGAGGAGGAAGTCGAGTCCCCAACCTTGCTACGCCTCGCCCTCGGCAGGGCAAAGGAGGTCGTCAACATCTCTGCCTGAGTACGCTCAGCTGCCATGTATTGTACCGGTTTTTAAGATATGTGCATAGGCTGTGAGAAGTAGCCTGTTTGCGCATCATGTAGGATCTGGAGAAGTGCACTAGCCTTAATAACATGTCAGGATTATGTACGCATAACCTGAGTGATGTACTGTATAATTACCGCCCGCGTGTAAGATATGTAATGAGCAGTCCTTCTCCATGCGCAAGTTGAATTGTTTTTTTTCTTAAGTAAGCTTGGGTATTTAATAATATCTGCCAGCTTTATGCATTTATGGTTTTATTTTTGCGACTCTTTCCGCTTTTCTTAAGAGTTTTACAAAAAAAAATATCTTTTCCCAGAGTGAAAAATGTCTCGTCCTTGGACACGTTCCATGCCAACTCCACCAGAGGAAATTCATGATACTCAACCGAACAATGAGTTCACTCAGGGACAGTCAAGCCAACAAGGCAGTGAATCGGCACTTTCACAAATGTGCCGCCTTTATGAACAGAGTCACCAACAACATCGCGAGATGATGAACCAAGTCATCAACATGGGGAATCATCATGGACAGTATCAGCAACATTCCAAGTTATCTGAGCTACAGAAGACACGTCCTCAAACATTTTCTCAAACTGACAAGCCTCTTGAAGCCGAGGACTGGCTTCGAGATATGGAGAGGAAACTAATTATTGCAAAGTGTTCAGATCTCGAGAAAGTACTATATGCTCCACACTATCTCACAGGAGCAGCCGCATCGTGGTGGGAGAATTTTCTGCACATGCATCCCAACGAAAATGACATAACCTGGGATGATTTCAAGGAAGGTTTCCGTGGTGCACATATTCCTAAGAGCATTATGAAAATCAAGAAGAGAGAATTCGATGACCTCAAACAAAGGAACATGACAGTGTCAGATTACAACAGTCAATTTACCCTATTATCCCGCTACGCCAATGAGGAGCGTATGACTGAAATCAAGAAGATGGAAAAATTCCTTGACGGTCTGGCACCCGCACTTAAATGCCAACTGGTCGTGCACACTTTTCCTGATTTTAAAACGCTGGTGGACAAGGCCATTACTCTGGAAAATGAGAGACGCAGTCTGGAAGATATCCGCAAGCGAAAAAGGGACCAGACTAATCACACTCGCAATCACCGAAGCAAGATAGATTTTAAAAAGGGTGGGACACCCAAATTCTCATCCAATGTCTCACGCCCAATCAAGAATTTTCATGCAAGGGACAAGGAATTCACCTATCACCCCGGCGTTACTTGTTACGCTTGTGGAGAAGAAGGGCATTATGCCAAATAGTGCCCCAAGCAAAGGAACTCAACCCCAAAGCCGAACAATGGCGGCAATAATTCAGCGCCCAAACGAAACAATTTCAATCCCAACAATAACCACAGGAAGGGTCATCTGAACCACGTAACCAAAGAGGAGGCACAAAATGCTCCGGATATCCTACTCGGTACGTTTCCTGTCAACACAATACCTGCAATGGTTTTGTTTGATTCTGGAGCTTCTCACTCTTTCATCTCGAAAAGTTTTGCTTTGCAAAATAATTTTTCGATGCTTCCTTTGGAGAAGTCCATAATAATCAAGTCCCCCGGGATTCAGCAAGTTTCTCAGAATTACTGTCAGAATGTGGTCATTCAGTTTGAAGGATTGGAGTTTTACGCAAATCTTATTGTATTGGAAAATAAAGGACTGGATGTCATCCTAGGGATGGATTGGCTAACCACCAATAAAGGTTTTATCGACTGTTTCAACAGGACCGTGATTCTCACACACCACCAAGGGAAGACAATAAGAGTATCAGCCAAGGAAGGAAAAAGACCCCGACAACCGAGATTAAATAAGGTGGACGTTTCTGAGCTAAACAAGGTTCCAGTAGTGTGTGAATTTCCAGATGTATTCCCTGAAGAGCTGCCAGGCATTCCACCAGATCGAGAAATAGAATTCCGCATTGAGCTAGCACCAGGAACCACCCCCATATACAAGAAACCATACAGAATGGCACCATCCGAGTTGATCGAATTGAAGAAGCAAATAAAGGAATTACTGGATAAAGGATACATTCGGGCCAGCTCCTCACCTTGGGGATCACCAATTTTATTTGCCAAGAAGAAGGATGGAACGCTGAGATTGTGTATCGACTATCGAGCACTTAACATGGTCACAGTCAAAAAAAAATACCCGATGCCAAGGATAAACGATTTGTTTGATCAACTTGCTCAGGCCAAGGTATTCTCAAAAATTGACTTAAGGTCAGGATACCATCAATTGAAGGTACGAAAGGAAGATATCCCCAAAACAGCCTTCACCTCTAGATATGGACTGTACGAGTTCACAGTGATGCCATTTGGATTAACTAACGCCCCGGCATATTTTGTTCACCTCATGAACTAAGTATTTATGAAGTTTATGGACAAATTCGTCGTAGTATTCATCGACGATATTCTGGTGTACTCCAAAACACCAGAAGAGCACGCAGAACATCTCAGGATTGTACTAGGAGGGCTAAGGAAACACCAATTGTATGCCAAGTTCAGCAAGTGCGAATTTTGGCTAAGGCAAGTAGGTTTTCTAGGCCACGTGCTGACTCAAGACGGTATAGCCGTGGACCCAGAGAAAGTCAAGGCCGTACTTGACTGGAAGTCACCAGCCAGCGTAACAGACATACGAAGTTTCTTGGGAATGGCAGGATATTACCGTAGATTTATTGAAGGATTTTCCACCATATCCAAGCCTATGACACAGTTAGTCAAGAAAGATAAGAAGTTTGAATGGACAGAAGCCTGCGAGAAAAGTTTCCAAGAGCTAAAGCGGAAATTAACAACAGCACCAGTATTAATTGTACCCGATATACACAAAAAATTTGAAGTATTTTGTGACGCATCTAGAAAGGGCCTCGGATGCGTGTTGATGCAAGAAGGCAAGGTTGTCGCCTACGCTTCAAGGCAACTTCGCAAACACGAGGAAAATTATCCCACTCATGATTTAGAAATGGCAGCAGTTATTCATGCACTCAAGGAATGGAGGCATTTTCTACTTGGGAATCGATGTGAGATGTATACGGATCACAAAAGCCTCAAATACATTTTTACGCAACCAGAACTAAATTTACGGCAACGCCGCTGGTTAGAATTGGTAAAGGATTACGATGTTCGTATCCATTACCATCCAGGGAAAGCAAACGTAGTGGCCGATGCCCTGAGTCGGAACCCCAGCTCCGACGGGAACTATCTGCACAGCTTGAGGCCCGAATTCCATCAAGAATTTGTCAAGCTCAACTTGATAATGGTAGCAGAAGCCACCATATCAAACTTAGAAATACAACCACACCTTGTGGAGAAAATTAAAGAGGCTCAATCCGGTCACCCCAGCATTGAAGGAATTAAAAGGAAGTTGAGTATGGGCAAGGCCTCGGAATTCGTCATAGACAATGAAGGAATATTATGGTACGGAGAAAGGCTATGCGTGCCAAACATAGAAGACCTTAAACAGCAAGTTTTAACTGAAGCACACACCACTCCATATTCGATCCACCCTGGAGGAACCAAAATGTATAAGGATATTCAGGAAAGATTTTGGTGGCACGGTATGAAGAGGGACATAGCCGCTTTTATTGCATGTTGCGACTCATGTCAACGCATAAAAGCTGAACATCAGAGACCAGCCGGACTACTGCAACCTAACAAAATACCTGAGTGGAAATGGGATGAAATAGGGATGGATTTTATTGTCGGATTACCTCGATCATGACACGGGAATGATGCCATATGGGTCATCGCTGACAGGTTGACCAAAGTAGCACACTTTATTCCAGTGAAGACAACCTACACCACTCAGAGGCTTGCCAGGATTTATCTTTCCCGCATAGTCTATCTGCACGGTGTCCCGAAGACTATAATTTCCGACAGAGGCACTCAGTTCGTCTCAAGATTTTGGGAGCAATTACAACAGGCTCTGGGAACCCAACTAGCCTTCAGTACCGCATACCATCCACAGACTGATGGACAAACAGAACGCGTAAACCAGGTTTTAGAAGACATGCTGAAAGCATGTGTCCTCACCTATGGAACCAGTTGGGAGGACAGCCTGCCATATGCCGAGTTCGCATACAACAACAGTTACCAGGCCAGCCTGCAAATGGCTCCTTTCGAAGCTCTATACGGAAGGAGATGTCGTACCCCGTTAAATTGGTCAGAGACCGGAGACAGCCGCATCTTCGGACCAGATATGCTCAGAGAAGCCGAGGAAAAAGTCAAGCTAATCAGGGACCGACTTAAGACCGCTCAAAGTCGACAGAAAAGTTATTATGATCAGAAACATCGTAGGGTCAGCTTCGAACCCGGTGAATTCGTATACTTGAGAGTATCCCCGATGAGAGGATTGCAACGGTTTAAGATTAAAGGAAAATTAGCACCAAGATTCATTGGACCATTTTGCATAGTGGCACGAAGAGGCACTGTAGCCTACCAGCTAGACTTACCCGAAGACTTGTCCGACATTCACGACGTGTTCCACGTCTCTCAATTAAGGAAGTGCGTAAGCAACCCAGAGAAACAAGTATCTCATGAGAGCATTGACATACAGCCAGACCTCACGTATCGAGAACGTCCCATAAGAATATTAGAGGAGTCTGAAAGGAGGACTCGACAGAAAACCATCAAGTTTTTCAAAGTCCAGTGGAGCAATCACACCGACAGTGAAGCAACTTGGGAAAGCGAGGATTTTCTTCGGACAGAGCATCCACACTTATTTAAGGATCAGCTGAAATCTCGGGGACGAGATTTTTCCTATGGGGGTAGGTGTTGTGACACTCCAAAAATTTTATTTGGTTTTTATCAAAAACCTTGTGGTTTTGAGGAGAGACCTTTTTAATTTTTCTTTTTCAGAAAAACCTTCCTCTTAAAAACCTCCTTTTGCCTTGGCCAGGATTTTATTTCTTTCAAACTTTGGTGGTTGATCTTTTGCAAACTTCTTCTATGTTAGTTCCCTCTAAAGATTTTTTTGGGAGTTTTAGTTTGTTTTATTTTTAAGTGAAGCTCTATGAAAATTTGGGATTTTCTTATCTTTGAAGCCACCCTTGGCTTTATATTTTTTTGCCCATGAGATAAAACCCCTCCAAAACCTCCCCTCCCCCTTGTGATCAACCTAAATTCTCTGTCCGAACTAATCCAAACTGGTTTTGGATTTTTATTCTAATTATTTTTCCCCTCAATTCAATTCTGAAAATTATTTGGAGCCTGAGGGATTTTCAAAGCAAGTACCCTTTTTCATTTGAGTTTTGACCTCAAACCAATTCCCCTGGATTGTCCTTTGAACCCACAACCCAGAACCATCTTGATCCACTCCTCCTCTTTTCAAAATTTTCAAAATTCAGTCTCTGCAAGTTTGGACCAGATTTGCCAAATTTGGTGAAATTCATATCTACACTCCTCCAAAAATTCCACCAAAATTCAGGCAGCCTATTTGAGCAATGAGTAGCCACTCCACCAAAAATCAGCTCAAGGAAAAATCACCAGAGGCCAATTTCATTCAGTCGAACACCTTGTGGGCACTGTTACTGTTCAAAGTTCAGAAATTCAGTTTCAGTGTCATCTTCAGTTCGTCAGTTTCAGTCACGCGGCCACAGTGCACTTGGCACGTTGCTCGCGGCCTCGCTTGCTTGTCCGAAGCTTCACACGCGCCCTTGGCGCGACCCTGGCGTCGGTGGCGCCCTGGCCCGCCTGTGCCGGCGTGTCTTGCAGCGGCCGGCTCCCTGTAACGGCCGACAGGGAGGAGAACGGCGGCGCAACGCCGTTCGGCACCGCCCAAATCCTCTGGTGGCTCCGCGTGGCCTTCTCCGTGCCAGCGCACGCATGCGGCACCGTCGCCGTGGCGCAGCACGCACGGAGCACGCTCTCTGCCGCCGACGGGCCCGCGCCACCCCGTTCCGTCGAGCTCGACCCAAACACCCAAACCCCGGCCAGTTTAGCACTAAAACGGACCCATTGAACCTCCGTGATGACGCTCGACCCCCTAACCACCCCGACCGAGCGCTGCGCCACCGTAATCGCTCCCCGGTGATCCTCGTTCACGGCAACCGCCTCAGACCGCCTATATAAAGGGGTCCCGAGCTCACTCTCGTGCACGCAGCACCCCCACTACTCACCAACACCCCGCCAGGGCACTAGGGGGACCTCGAGGAGGTCTCCTCCCCCAGCTCCGGCCGCCTCGCCCCGCCTCGGCCTCCCGCCCGATTCGTTCTGGTGAGGCCATCTCCGGCGCTCAAACCCCGGTCGTTACCCTCTCTAGCTGCCAGGAGCATAACCCCCTCTTCAATTTAACCTTTGCAGCCCTCTCCGACGAGCCCCTCGACCACCCGAGCCGCCGTCCGCCGGAGCAAAGCTCGCCATCGACGTGGTGCTCGCCGACCGACTCCACCACCATCAACTGACGCGAAAGGGTGCCCTGAGCACGGAGGTACCCTCCGATCTCTCTGCCTCGCCGTGGATCGCCGCCGGCGACCACCGCGGCTCTCGGGCGCCGGCAAACTCTGCCGCCCCGTTTGAACTTTTGAACCTGACGGGTGGGACCCCACCGTCAGCCTCTCTGCTCCCTCTTCGAATCGTTTTCTGGAAGCGCCTTCGGGCAGAATGCGTTTTCTCTTCGGGCTGGCGTAATCGCTACCGAAGCGTTTTCTGTTTTTATAAACTAGCCCCTGGAATTCTTCTGTTTCATTACAGATAAGTCCCTGGACAAAAACCCTTATAACTTTTAATCAGAAAAGTATTTTTGGTTGATTCTTTTTCCGTTCTCTTTAAAATTTTGTCTAGTTTTTTATCAGATTTATTTGAAAAATATTTGATTCACCTACTGTGCACTCCTTGGTATTTACATTAGCGCATATATTTTCTTTAAACTGTAGATACCGAAGGAGGTGACGGAGCCGCGAACTTCACCGAGCTAGGCTCCGACTACTCTGAACCAGGCAAGCATGTTTGAACTTTTGATATGATGAGTGTCTTGGCATGTTTTGCATTTAGTTAGTTTCATAGCATGTTGGTGAGCATACCGATGAACGTTATTTTATGTGATAATAAGGTGAGTGAGTTCGATGATCCATACGTGGATGAATGTGAATATGAATGGCCATGTGTTGGCATGAGGATGGGTATGGTGGCAGTGTTGTAGCATGCCAGTCGTACGCCAGACCATGTGACTTCAGTGTCAAACCATATCGGTCCAGTACCTATCATCTCCTCCCTTGTACTACCACATGTTTTCCGCCAGGAATATGGTTTAGTAAGTTGCAAACCGCTTGCATGGTACACACCAAAGAGGAGAGGCCGTGATGATGGTTCCATGGCCCTGGATTAAAGCCAGTCATCCGGTCAGGGGGCATGGGTGTTTCCGGTTGGGACCGAGAGGGGGGCACCCCTTAGAGCGCGCGTATATAAATTTGATCCCATGCTATTCGAGATTGTGACTGCCCGTCTCAAAAGTTTTTCTTGGACGATGACTAGGGTGATTCCTAGCATCGAGAGGTAGGATGGGTGTGTACCGGTTAGCTGTGTTTTCTTCCGAAATACAGTAAACGGAACTAGTCCTTCGTGACTACGGAAATCCGTTGACTGTGGGAAACATTTTGTACAAACTCTGCAGAGCCATATATTCCTCCAAATCATCTATTCCATGTCAAGTTTCGTTCCATCTTATCCTAATCAATTGTTAGCTTTGGTGACAGAGACTCCGGTGAATCGCATGAATGCTAAGTCCGGTTGAATGATTATTCCTGTGGATGGACTAACCCGTTTATTCTCATGGATTGAATGTTTATTATGAGTATTGTTTACTGGTGAATTTAAAGCCCTTTCTGTGATGTCGCTCAGACGTCCGACTGTGGCATTTTCTTTTAAAGCCCTTTCTGTGATGTCGCTCAGACGTCCGACTGTGGTATTTTCTTTTAAAGCCCTTTCTGTGATGTCGCTCAGACGTCCGACTGTGGCATTTCTTTTAAAGCCCTTTCTGCGATGTCGCTCAGACGTCCGACTGTGGCATTTCTTTTAAAGCCCTTTCTGTGATGTCGCTCAGACGTCCGACTGTGGCATTTCTTTTAAAGCCCTTTCTGCGATGTCGCTCAGACGTCCGACTGTGGCATTTCTTTTAAAGCCCTTTCTGCGATGTCGCTCAGACATCCGACCGTGGCATTTCTTTTAAAGCCCTTTATGTGGTGTCGCTAAGATGCCCGACTGTGGCATCATTTCCTTATTTTCATTTGTTCACCTTTCGAGGCGTCGCTTCAGACACCCAATCGGTCTTTATTTATGTTCTGTGGGATTTCAGGCGGACTACCGCCGTTTCCCTTTTTACTTACCCGTTATGACAATTTTATTTATTGTGCATTAAGGAATTAATCATGTTGCATCCATGCATGCATTTGTTATATCTTACGTCCGAACTGTCTTGCGAGTACTTTCAAAAGTACTCACTGGCTTGTTGATTTGGCCAGATGCTGACGAAGGCGATCTCATGGATGAAGAGTTCGATAGCGAGTCCGACACTTAGAGGAGTCCCAGTCAGTCTCGTGCGACCCTGGATTTGGCCACTCTTTTATATCCGCTTCCGCTACCAAATAAATTTATCGAGCCTCACCCCGACGTTCGATGAAATGATATTCTTAGAGTCTTGTATTTCCCTTCCCGCCGTGTTTTTCCACCACCAGCCTATCCTTGAGTCAGTAGTATGTCTCCACACCACTGTGTCCTGTCCGCCATTATGTATGATTATTGGCGTACTTGTAATAATTTGGTTGAGCGACCGCAGTTCAACCCTGTAATATATTTTATGCTACTGGCTTATTGTATCAAGAAATTGTCTACCAGTGAGAAGGATTTCTCTCATACTGGACTCTAAAGACTGGTTTATCAATAAATATTTTATTGGAAAACCGGTCGTGACATTCTCGCTCGATTATCGGAATCAGGTGATTCAAGCGCCTGGAGTTTCGTTTCGAAACCGCCGTTCCGTCTAATCAACTTAAACAAGTTTTTGCCGCGGTAAAATTTGACCTGGTTTCAACTTGCTAGAACCGAGTTGTTTTCTTCCGCCGTTTGGTTTTCCGTCGTTTGTTCGGTTCGTTCTTTCTTTGCCTGTGCATTAGATGAGTACTTATTGTGTGCTTGTTGTTTGTCTGCGATAGATCACCCGAATTGCGCCGCTTGTTACTTCGATTCCCTAGGTCTCGCGGATCATCAGCAAGGCAAGTAACACTTTGATCATACCTTTTCTACAACCCATGTTTTATTGCATTAGATCAATCCTCTCACATTGCATGATTAGGATCTAATTAAACTGTGGGATGGGAAGTAGATGAGGTAGTACCTATCACCTGTATTATTATGAAACCTTTGGGAGTTACTTCTACGTTTGCTTATTATGCCATGCTATGCTAGTAGACGTGGATTGGGTGAGTGATATCCATGACAGATGTGAGTTGATAATTTTTAATGGTTTATCTAAGGTGGCCACTTAAACACACATCTGGGTGGATTGAGGCACCTGATGTCTATCAGGACTTGCCTGTTTTATTTTGTACCGCCACCCAGGATCAAAGGGATCATAAGATAATTCATGGTAGAAACTTCCGTGTGCAGCCACATGCTACTATGGGCTCTGGCATAGTTGACTAAGTTGTGCGAACTCTTACGGGGTGGACTAGCAGATGTAGGGGTTGTAGGTGGTACGGTCTACCCCACATGTAAGGTGCTAGCGCTTCTGAAAGACTATGTATCGGTTATCCGTTTCTCAAACACCATGTAGTGCAAGAAAACAAACGGAGGCGATCGAGTCATGTGGGGAAAAGTGCGCAAAACTCTGAAGAGTGTACAAACTAATCATGATTAGCCGTATCCCCGGTTATGGACAACTTGAGTATCTAGTACTTGAATATCATGTGAATCTCATCATGTTACTTCTAATTAATATTGTTGGGTTTAATTGTTCACTTAATTGGGATCGGAATGCTGTCAACCATTCTCGATGTTCAACAACCACCATGATAGTTAAATAATTTTATTCCTTTGCAGTAGGGAAAAACTGGCTTTACGCAAAACTGTAACCATAGAGCTTTCCACCAGCCATATATGTATGTAGTATAGCTGTTTCATTCCATTACTCTCTATGTGTTACTTTGCCAGTATATTCCATGTGCTGACCCGTTTTCGGGATGCAACTTTCATCTTGCAGACTTTTCAGATGACGAGTAAGGTGCTTTTAGGTCGTGGTTCTATACTCAGTGATGCCGTTGGAGTTGATGGACCCATTTATCTTCCGAGTCTTCCGCTGTTATCATTATTATATGGCCTTAAGCCATAGTTATTGTAATAAATTCTCTTTGAGACAACGATGTAATAAGTGTGTGATTGCCACTCTGCTATAAATCCTTCGATGTACTATGTGGTGTCAGCATTACTGATCCAGGGATGACACCGGAGCACAGTAGACTTGATCCATTCGGGTCGGGTCGCCACAGAGATGGTATCAGAGCACACGCTGACTGTAGGACATGACCACTAAGTTAAAGCCATAGATTACCATTCTCTTCTCATTTTCTAACTCCTGATCTTTTCTACTCTTTTAGAATGACGATCGCGAAGATTTAGTACGCTCAACTGGATGAAGGCGCACCTTTTGGATTTCACATGAAGGAAGTCACCAAGTACCTGAACATTGGATTACCAAGCTTCACGGGAACCTTCAACGCCACTTTGCCTGAAGAGGAGCGCTGGAAGATTCAAGCTCACGTTCCGGGAAGGACATTCGCGCCACTCACGAAGCCCATAGATAGTGTTTTCAATGCACCAACCTGGAGTCTGGGAAGGAGCATGGCAGCTCATATCATTATGGGACGCATTGGAGAAGTTTACCAAGAAGACCTCAAGGACACTATCTACCAGATTTGCGGACACCGAGACGAACAACGGGAGTTAGTCAGCACCAAGAAGGATAGATCCATTGCATCTTTTCATCCAGGAGTTAAACCAGCACATTCGACACCACAAGAACCAGATGTGCAATGATATGATAGAGTTGAAGAATGCGAAGGCAAGGATCATCGAGCTAGAAGGAGAACTAAAGTCTACACGCAAGGACTACATGGACGAGATCGTAGCTCTAGCGAGACACAATGGCGATCTTAAGCAGGAGATTGAAGAACTCTAGGGGAAGTTAGCATCCAGGAAGGAAGACATGTACGTCGCATGTCCGGACAACTACATCATCATCGACGACACCGATTCGGATCCAAGTGAACCCGACTTTGAAGACGAAGCTGGAGCAGATATCATGGAGTCTTCCACCGGTTCAAATTTCTAGATGACCACCAGATAGTAGTAGTATTCCCCCATGTAAACACAATAGTTCGAGCACTTTTGCGATAGTTAGACCGTTTGTAAGCCCTTGTTTGATTGAATGAAGTGATTTTGTGTGCATTTGCTCATGTGCATTGGGGTAGTGTTTTCTCTTTAGACCTCACTCTATTCTTAATTCTTGTCTTTTCTAAACCCTCAGATGCCTCCGAGACGTGACAATGGATTCCCACCGGAGCTCACTCAGTTGATCCAGCAACAGAATCAATTGATGCAGATGTTAGTCCAGAACCAGCAGAACAACAACAACAACCCACCACCACCACCACCTGTTGACCACTTAGCCCGTTTCCTTAGGCTGAATCCGCCGGTGTTTTCCAGTAGCACCGAGCCAATAGTAGCAGATGATTGGCTCTGCAAGATAGGAAGGGAGTTGACCACTGCAGGATGCACGGATGGTGAGAAAGTGAAGTTTGCCGCTCACCAGCTTGACGGACCCGCGGCAGCATGGTGGGAGAATTTCACAGCCACTTACCCAGTTGACACTGTCACATGGGATCAGTTTCAGCAAGCTTTCCGCATTTCCCATGTTTCAGCAGGAGCTATGTCCATGAAGAAGCGTGAGTTTCGCAACTTACGCCAAGGAGGAAGGACAGTTGGCCAGTACGTTGACGATTTCAGCAAGTTAGCACGTTATGCCCCAGATGACGTTGCTATGAATGCAGCTAAGCAGGAGAAGTTTCTGGAAGGACTGAATGATGAACTAAGCATGAAATTGATGGTACCAAGTTTCAACAACTACCAGGAGTTGGTAGATCGTGCCATCATGATTGAAGGGAAGCAACAACAGATTGTGAACCGCAAGAGGAAGTATGGACAGGGGAAGTATAACTCTGGAGCCCAGCTGAAGCCCCGTTTTACCCCTAAACCGGGATTTTAGTTTCAGCATACCCATGGAGGAGGTAGTTCGCACAACCATAATGGCCACAAGAATGGTAATGGGAATGGAGGAAGCAACGGCCAGAACCGGACCACCCCATCGACCCCAACCAAGAGAGATCTGAGTCAAGTCACCTGTTTCAAGTGTTCCAAGACCAGACATTATGCCAATGAATGTCCTGAAGGCCAGAATGGAAATGGCAATGGAAGCTCTGGGAAAAAGCCGAACCCTTTCAATAGGGGACAGGTGAACCACGTTAATGTGGAGGAGGTTGAAGATCAGCCCGAGGCAGTAATCGGTAAATTTTTGGATAAGTCATTTACCGCACTTGTTCTTTTTGACACTGGTGCATCGCATTCATACATATCAAGGGGATTTGTGGATAAATATAACCTGCCAACCCAAGCCCTTAGGTCACTGTCGGGGAAACTGATCCACGAACACCTATGGGGATCGGCGGACCGAACCCCTTTCGGTTCGGCGAGGGCGGAGGTTGAACAAAGAGTGGATCGAGGCAGTACACGCGGGCGGTTTTACCCAGCTTCGGGCCGCACGGATGCGTAAAACCCTACTGCTGCTTGTTTGTGTGTATTGAATCTTTGCTCAGGAGCGATTGACGCTATCAGACTGAGCGTGGGAGTGTTTCTGGTGTTTCGAATGAGCCGAACCGGCCAAACCCCTTCTACGTTGCGTTTGGGCCTCCTTTTATACTCTCAAGGGGTCACCCACAGGTGGCAACGTAGACTAGAAGGGTAAAAATGGAAAAGGATGCGGTAGATGCAGCTACCGCTACTGTGGATACAGTGCACCCTACCTAACTCAGACGGCAGGGGACAAGGGCATTAAATGCCTGTCTGAGTCTCCTAAACAGTGCAAAAGGTGACCGTTAGGAGCGCCACCGTTTGCCACGATGGGCTTCTCTTCATCTCCGCTTGCCACCACGTACCCCTAGCTGCACGGCCTCCTGCCACGTGTGCTTGGGAGAGTCCTAGAGTGACACATTAGCAGGTGTGCTAGAGTGCGGGCACGAAGTGGGGGTTTCCCGCGGCAAGCTCCTTGCCGCGGCCGTCGTCTTGTCGCGTCCGGAAGCTTGTCGCTCGTCGGGTCTTGCCGGGACGCAGGGCGCGTCGCGGCAAGCTTTCTTGGTATGCCTTGAGTGGCCTTCCTGGCAAGCTCCTCTTGCCGGGGTCTTGTCTCTTCCCGGCAAGATCCTCTTGTCGGGGCCTTGGTTGGCCTTCCCGGCAGGCTCCTCCTGCCGGGGCCTTGGTTGGCCCTCCCGGCAAGCTCCTCTTGCCGGGGCCTTGGTTTGTGTACTTTGTTCTTGAATGGTCTTCAAGGGAAGAACAGAGGGTCTTGGCGGTCACCCGGCAAGCCTTGCTGCGGGGTGCTGCAACTGCCCATGCACGAGTTCGGGATACTAGGGTACCCCTACTCTAGTACACCGACAGGAGCCCCCGGGCCTGGGCCATACACGATGCCGAGCGCTGTTGGGCCAGGCCCAAAACAGTGCACGGGCACGCGCGGCCTAGGTCACGCCGCATATCTCTCCGCTCCCACTGCGCACGCCCAGAACGGCACACGTCAAACGCGACGTCGTGGGTGACGTAGGCGGCGTGCGCGGGGCTAAGCCCCTCGAGCATGCGTCAGGCCACGATGATGAGGACGATTCACGCCCTCCTCCCTGAACGGAGGTAGGCGTGGGGGCGTGGTGCATTTACTGGACGGGGCCGGTGCGCGGTTTTCGAGACGCCCACTCCCCGCGATCACGGGGCTGAGCGAGGCCGCCTCACCTGTCGCCTTGGTTCTGCATCCCCGCCACGCGGCCTCCATGCGCTTGGGGTCACGGACGGTGGAAGTGGGGAATTGGGCCGTCGCGAGCAGAGGCAGCGGGTTGGCCCCGACTACCTGCTCTTCCCGTGCCTTGATTCGCTGAGCGGGGCGGCCGAGCCCCCACCTCGCTCCTTTATAAAGAGCGGGAGGGGAGCACAGAAACCCGCACTCTCTCATCTCCTCCTTTCTGTAGCTTCTGCTCCCCTTTCTCTCATCCGCCATGGAGAAAGGGAACCCAGGCCCTTCATCGGTGGCGGCGAGGGTCGCCGCCATACAGCGCATCTCTCCCTCTTCCGCGCCCGTAGTGGCAGAGCCAGCCATAAGGGGAAGAGGGAGGGGGCGAGCTCGCGGACGAGGTCAAGGACGAGGTCGAGGCGCTCGGGGAAGAGGCGGGCGGGGCGGCGCGCCAGCTTCGCCTCTGCCGGCGGCTCCTCCCCCCATGGCGGTCCATATAAGGGACGATCCTTGCGAGTTCTTCATCAAGCTGCATCGGGCGCCTCGTCGTCGCCTCCGGCTCCCAGCTCCGTTTGCGAGCGCGATGGAGTTGGACCCGCCCGAGACGCTGAGACTACACATGAGGGGCTGTGGGATCAGCGGCACGCGAGTCCGCGTTGTATTCCCAGCCCCTAATGTGATGTATCTTGATCGAAGGTGGAAGACGTTCGCCCGCATCCACAGCCTGATGGAGGGGTTTGCCCTCCATTTTAAGTTGATGGAGGGCGATCTCCTCTCCGTCAAGGTCTTCGGGTGCTTCGGCACTCGGGCGAAGTGCTGCGTGGACAGCTCCTCCGATAGCGAAGACTCCTCCTCGAGCGAGAGTGACGAGGAGGAGAGCGACAGCGACGATGAGGGTAGCGGGCGGCAGGGTGGTGGGTCCGACTAGGTGTCGGGCGATGTTTTGCGTGGCACCGGCGACCCCATCATCCGCGTCGCCGGCTTCTTGAACTCCCCGGGGTCGTCTCCTTGGGCGGCTAGCGTAGGGATGCTGCGGAAGGGGGAGAGGGTTGGCGACAAGGCCGTCAGGTCGGAGTACGAGGGCGTGGTGCCCTCGACAGCGTGCTGACGTCCTGCCGCCCCGTCTTCGATCCCCGTTTCCAGTGCTGCCATCGCCGTCCAGCCTTCGGACGGCCCCCGGGATGTTCTCTTGGTGTCTTCTGGCACCCGTAGCTCGCCTAGGCGCTCCTTTTGCCCTTTTCGCCTCCTTGACCTGCCTCCCGAGGAGAGGGACATGAAAGGGATTACGGGCATCTTATCTTTTTAATTTGTAAGCCTTCGGGCCTTAGCTGTATCTAAAACTTGTAATCCTCTCTTTCATGTTTTTCATCCTTTATGGACTGTAACTGAGTGGGATGTTTTTTTAATGAAAAGGGGATGCTTGCCGCGTTATTTGTCTCGCGAGTTGAACCCACGCCAAGGAGCAAATCCTTGGTATCCCTCGGACAGACATTTCATCTCCCGGCAACAGGCCCTGCCGCCTTCCCACGTCGCTCGACCTTTCTCACGCTTTTGACGGAGGCAGGAACGAGGTGGGTGCGGTCTCCTCGTTTCATCCCTTTGCTGCCGCGACTACGACCAAACTTGGCCCCGAGAACGAGCCCCAGGGCCTAGAGTTGAGGGAGCACGGCAGTTTTCGGGAAGAAACGTGGTTTCGCATTCCCCAGTCCATAAGAGGATGCATGATGGGGGATAAAAGACTTATCTGATATTGCAGCCCCCGGCAACTCTGGTTTGCCGTGGACGATTCTTGGCACTCGCAGCCCCCAGTGATACTGGCTTGCCGGGAAGGCTTTTATCTTCCAGCAGAGAACATTGACGTTCTCGATGCCGGCTTCCGGCAAGCTTGTTGCCAGGAAGGCTTTTATCTTCGGCAGAGAACTTTGACGTTCTCGACGCCGGCTTCCGGCAAGCTTGTTGCCAGGAAGGCTTTTATCTTTGGCAGAGAACTTTGATGTTCTCGATGCCGGCTTTCGGCAAGCTTGTTGCCAGGAAGGCTTTTATCTTTGGCAGAGAACTTTGATGTTCTCGATGCCGGCTTCCGGCAAGCTTGTTGCCAGGAAGGCTTTTATCTTCGGCAGAGAACTTTGACGTTCTCGATGCCGGCTTCCGGCAAGCTTGTTGCCAGGAAGGCTTTTATCTTTGGCAGAGAACTTTGACGTTCTCGATGCCGGCTTCCGGCAAGCTTGTTGCCAGGAAGGCTTTTATCTTTGGCAGAGAACTTTGACGTTCTCGATGCCGGCTTCCGGCAAGCTTGTTGCCAGGAAGGCTTTTATCTTCGGCAGAGAACTTTGACATTCTTGATGCCGGCTTCCTGCAAGCTTGTTGCCAGGAAGGCTTTTATCTTCGGCAGAGAACTTTGACGTTCTCGATGCCGGCTTCCGGCATGCTTGTTGCCAAGAAGGCTTATGGCGAAGAACGTCGTCGTTCTTGACACCGGCTCCCGGCAAGATCGTTGCCGGAAAGGCTTATGGCGAAGAACTTCGTCGTTCTTGACGCCGGCTCCCAGCACAATCGTTGCCGGAAAGGCTTATGCCGAAGAACTTCATCGTTCTTGACACCGGCTCCCGGCAAGATCGTTGCCGGAAAGGCTTATGGCGAAGAACGTCGTCGTTCTTGACACCGGCTCCTGGCAAGATCATTGCCGGAAAGGCTTATGGCGAAGAACTTCGTCGTTCTTGACACCGGCTCCCGACAAGATCGTTGCCGGAAAGGCTTATGGCGAAGAACTTCGTCGTTCTTGACACCGGCTCCCGGCAAGATCGTTGCCGGAAAGGCTTATGGCGAAGAAGTTCGTCGTTCTTGACACCGGCTCCCGGCAAGATCGTTGCCGGAAAGTCTTATGGCGAGGAACTTCGTCATTCTTGACACCGGCTCCCGGCAAGATCGTTGCCGGAAAGGCTTATGGCGAAGAACTGCGTCGTTCTTGACACCGAAAAGATTGGTCCTAAGGGCGTTGCCAGCCCCCGGGCCATAACTGCGTTCAAACATGACAAGTGATTAGCATCTGAAGTGCACTTAACTCGCTTGCGAATTTTGACTTCTGCTACATATTCCCTATGCCTGCTAGAATGCTTTCCGGTGCATATGATCCAGCCAGCAGCGCTTGAGGGACCGGGCCCTTAGCGGCTATTCGGGAACATCGCCTCCCGGAAAGGTTTACCTTCTTGGTTCTAGCGCAACCGCACAAGTTGCCGAGCGGACTCGAGGCAACATGGAGCGCAACTAGCCCCAAGAAATCTCAAATAAATAGTGCATGCTATCTTCCTGTTCAACCTCTCTTTGTACGTCCACCCTACGCTTTCTAGGGAAACTTGCCGGTGCAGGCACCCTTGCCGCGAGCGCCGAGTGCGGAACTTCAGCAGCCTGCTGGCGGGGTCGCTACCGACAAGCAACCTTGATGCAACTAGTTGCAGCTCACTTAAGTTGTTGAGCGGGCTCGAAACAAAATAAGGGCGCTAGCGGCTCACTTAAGTTGCTGAGCGGACTCGAAGCAAAGTAAGGGCGCTAGCAGCTCACTTAAGTTGTTGAGCGGACTCGAAACAAAGTAAGGGCGCAACTAGCTACGAGTTGATTCCTCCGAGCACAGGTTTTCCGTACAAAGAACAAGATCTCCGAGGCGGATAACTTTATATAGAAAGGAAATATCTAAAGTTTCGCACGACTTAGCTTTTCTGTTGCCGCACTGGCGCCGTTCTTTTGCTCGCCCGCTTCTTAGGAGCCATGACGATGAAGAACAGCTGAGCCTTGACGTGGACGGAACAGCTGCCGCCGAAGCATCCCCCTACCTGGCGCACCAAAGATGTCGGGGAAACTGATCCACGAACACCTATGGGGATCGGCGGACCGAACCCCTTTCGGTTCGGCGAGGGCGGAGGTTGAACAAAGAGCGGATCGAGGCAGTACACGCGGGCGGTTTTACCCAGCTTCGGGCCGCATGGATGCGTAAAACCCTACTACTGCTTGTTTGTGTGTATTGAATCTTTGCTCAGGAGCGATTGACGCTATCAGACTGAGCGTGGGAGTGTTTCTGGTGTTTCGAATGAGCCGAACCGGCTGAACCCCTTCTACGTTGCGTTTGGGCCTCCTTTTATACTCTCAAGGGGTCACCCACAGGTGGCAACGTAGACTAGAAGGGTAAAAATGGAAAAGGATGCGGTAGGTGCAGCTACCGCTACTCTGGATATAGTGCACCCTACCTAACTCAGACGACAGGGGACAAGGGCATTAAATGCCTGTCTGAGTCTCCTAAACAGTGCAAAAAGTGACCGTTAGGAGCGCCACCGTTTGCCACGATGGGCTTCTCTTCATCTCCGCTTGCCACCACGTACCCCTAGCTCCACGGCCTCCTGCCACGTGTGCTTGGGAGAGTCCTAGAGCGACACGTTAGCAGGTGTGCTGGAGCGCGGGCACGAAGTGGGGGTTTCCCGCGGCAAGCTCCTTGCCGCGGCCGTCGTCTTGTCGCGTCCGGAAGCTTGTCGCTCGCTGGGTCTTGCCGGGACGTAGGGCGCGTCGCGGCAAGCTTTCTTGGTATGCCTTGAGTGGCCTTCCCGGCAAGCTCCTCTTGCCGGGGTCTTGTCTCTTCCCGGCAAGATCCTCTTGCCGGGGCCTTGGTTGGACTTCCCGGCAGGCTCCTCCTGCCGGGGCCTTGGTTGGCCCTCCCGGCAAGCTCCTCTTGCCGGGGCCTTGGTTTGTGTACTTTGTTCTTGAATGGTCTTCAAGGGAACCACGGAGGGTCTTGGCGGTCACCCGGCAAGCCTTGCTGCGGGGTGCTGCAACTGCCCGTGCACGAGTTCGGGATACTAGGGTACCCCTACTCTAGTACACCGACAGTCACCCATGTTAGTAAGCTCACCAGGAGCGGAGTTTATGGCTAGACGATGGTGTGATCGGTTACCATTAAGGATTGGAAACTATGTTTTTCCCTCAGACCTAATAGTATTGGAATCTAAAGGATTGGATGTGATATTAGGCATGGATTGGTTATCAAAGTATGAAGGGAATATTGAGTGTGCTAGTAAGTCAATTTTGCTTACCACACCAGAAGGACGAAGGATCAAGTATGTATCCCGGCATGTGCCAAAAAGGACACAAGTAAATTGCCTAATAGGAGTCGTGCAGGAGGAAGTACGAGTGGTAAAGGATTTTCCTGATGTATTTCCTGAGGAATTACCAGGCATGCCACCAGATAGAGACATTGAGTTTTTGATTGAGTTATTGCCAGGAACAGGCCCAATATCGAAGCGACCGTACCGGATGCCAACAAAGGATTTGGTGGAAATTAAGAATCAGATTAAGGAGTTATTGGATAAAGGTTACATTCTCCCAAGTTCTTCGCCTTGGTGATCACCCGTACTTCTAGTGGAAAAGAAGGATGGATCATTAAGGATGGTTGTAGATTAGCGGGGATTGAATGAAGTAACCATCAAGAACAAATACCCACTGCCAATGATCAACGATCTGTTTGATCGGTTGCAAGGAGCTAAAGTGTTTTCCAAGATCGATTTGCGATCAGGGTACCATCAATTGAAGATTCGGGAGCAGGACATACCTAAGACAACATTCACCACGAGATATGGACTGTATGAGTATACCATTATGTCATTTGGATTGACTAACGCACCTGCCTATTTTACGAACCTGATGAACAAAGTGTTTATGGAGTTTTTGGATAAGTTCGTCGTAGTGTTCATTGATGACATCCTGGTTTATTCAGAGAATGAAGAGGAGCATAAGGAACATTTGCGTTTGGTTTTGGAGAAACTAAGGGAACATCAGTTATATGCCAAATTCAGCAAATGTGAGTTTTGGTTGAAGGAAGTTGGATTCCTTGGACACGTTATATCCGGAGAAGGTATAACAGTTGACTCCACTAAGGTTGAGACCGTAACCGAATGGGAATCACCAACGACAATTGGAGAGATCCGGAGTTCTCTTGGACTCGCAGGATACTACCGGAGGTTCATTGAGAACTTTTCAAAGATTGCAAAGCCTATGACTGAATTGTTGAAGAAGGATACTAAGTTCAAATGGACTGAGGAGTGTGAGGCTAGTTTCCAGGAGTTGAAGAAACGCTTGGTTACCTCACCAGTATTGATTTTGCCAGATCAGACCAAGGATTATGAGGTGTATTGCGACGCTTCATGTCGAGGACTTGGAGCAGTGCTTATGCAGGAAGGGAGAGTTGTTTCGTATGCTTCACGACAACTGAAGCCTCATGAGTTGAATTATGCCACGCATGATTTGGAGTTAGCAGCTGTAGTGCATGCATTGAAAACGTGGAGACATTTCCTCATTGGAAATCATTGTGAGGTGTACACGGATCACAAGAGTTTGAAGTACATTTTCACGCAGAAGGAGTTGAACCTCAGACAAAGGAGATGGTTGGAGCTCATCAAGGATTATGACATGAGATTGCATTACCATCCCGGAAAAGCTAATGTGGTAGCTGACGCATTGAGCCGTAAGAGCCATGTTAACACCCTAGTGACGGGAGAAGTACCAAAGGAGTTAGCAAAAAACCTTCATGAGCTATGTTTGGAAATAGTTTCGAGAGGCATTCTAGCAGCATTGGAGATTCAGTCAACATTGATGGATAAGATCAGAGAAGCTCAGAAATCTGACAAGGAGATTGCTGCTATAAAAGAGAAATTGAGCGAAGGAAAAGTGAAGGGATTTCATGAGGATGAGCATGATACCTTATGGTTTGAAGACCGTGTTTATGTGCCCAATGACCCGGAGATCAGGAAGTTGATTTTGCAAGAGGCACATGATTCACCGTATTCGATTCACCCAGGGAATACCAAGATGTATTTGGATTTGAAGGAAACATTCTGGTGGACCGGAATGAAGAAGGATATTGCAGCATATGTAGTAGTTTGTGACGTATGTCAGAGAGTAAAGGCAGAACATCAGAAGCCAGCAGGATTGTTACAACCATTGCCGATACCCGAATGGAAGTGGGATAAGATAGGCATGGATTTCATCACAGGACTACCCAGGACGAAAGCAGGCTATGAATCGATATGGGTAGTAGTTGATCGTTTGACAAAGGTAGCACATTTTATTCCAGTTAAGACTACCTATACCAGTTCTAAGTTGGCAAGGATATACATGACTAGAATCATTTGTTTGCATGGAGTTCCGAGGAGTATCGTATCAGATAGAGGAACTCAATTTACCTCAAAGTTTTGGAATCAGTTGCATGAAACTTTAGGAACCAGACTAGAGTTCAGCACAGCTTTTCATCCGCAGACAGATGGACAGACCGAGAGAGTCAATCAAATTTTGGAAGATATGCTGAGAGCTTGTGCACTAGATTATGGATCTAGCTGGGACGATAACCTGCCGTATGCGGAGTTTTCCTACAACAATAGTTATCAAACCAGTTTGAAGATGGCACCTTTCGAAGCCTTATACGGAAGGAGGTGCAGGACACCGTTGTCATGGGACGAAGTTGGAGATCGTCAATTCTTTGGACCAGATTTGATTAAGGAGTCTGAACGGAAAGTTAAGTTGATTCGCGATAGGCTCAAGGTAGCCCAGTCCAGGTAGAACAGCTACGCAGATTCAAAACGCAAGGAGACAGTTTATGAAACCGGAGACAGAGTTTATCTTCGAGTATCCCCACTTCGAGGAGTTAAGCGCTTTGGAGTTAAGGGAAAGTGAGCACCGCGTTTCGTTGGACCGTATAAGATCTTGCAACGTATGGGAGAAGTCGCTTATAAGTTGGAATTACTAGAGGAGCTGTCAGGAGTTCATGATGTATTCCATGTTTCTCAGCTGAAGAAATGTCATGCCGAGATGGCGGAGGTACCGCTAAGAGATACCGTGCCACTCGAAGCGATTCAGTTGAAGGACGACTTAACATATGAGGAGAAGCCAGTCAAGATTCGCGATTATGCCAGCAGAGTTACCCGCAGCAAGGTTATCAAGTTTTGCAAAGTTCAGTGGAACCACCACTCAGAGGATGAAGCCACCTAGGAGAGAGAAGAAGATTTGCTCAAGGACCACCCTCACCTATTTTCTAGCCAACACGAATCTCGAGGGCGAGATTCATCTTAAGGGGTGTAGGTTTGTAACATCCCAAATTTTCAATTTGGAATGTTATACATTAGATCATCATGCATATCATATTTTTCTTGCATTTTGGTCGATCCGAGAAATTTCATGCAACTCAAGGACCCTCGGAGAGAGATGGAGATTTCATTATTTTCATATTTGAGAGTTTTCTTGAATTTGAAAATAGGATCATTTGATTTATTTATTTCATCTTCAATTATTTTTGCAATATCAAAAAAATGAGAGAGGGAATAATATGACTTTCCCAAAGTTAGGAAAAATGAAGATTTAATGAATAAATCAAATTTTGGTTTTGCTGGAGTTTCGTTGCTTTTATTTGGATAGGTAAAAATGCGTGTTTTCAAAAATTGCATTCTAGGCCCAGAGTAAAGTTCATTTTGTTCGACTCAATTTTAGGAGTCGAGGAAAAATTAACTTTAGTAATTTTGGAGTTCATTTAGTTTAGTTTTCTTTTGTTTTTCTGCACGCAAATCCAGTTAAAAAAAAGGGACCAAGGCCAGCCGGGCCAAAGTCCCAGCCAGCCGGCTGCCTCCCCAGCCAGCGCGCGCGCCAGGCGCAGCGCCAGGCCGCCGCCTCCCTGGCTCTAGGCCGAGTCCCAGAGGGACTCTAGGCCGGTTAGCCCCCCCTTTCCTTGTTTTGTTTTCCCTCTTTTGCTTGCCCCCTACCCCAAGCAATCCCCCCCACCTATATAAATACACCCCAAACCCCCCCCCTCTCCTTACATCAATCACAAGCCCCTCTCCTCCTTAGCCGCGCCGCACCGCGCGCCCCTCACCTGCCGCCGCCGCCCTATAGCCACCGTCGCCGCCGTTCGCCGGAGCCTCGCCGAGGTTGTCCCACGCCGCGTCTCTTTTTCTCCCCTCGGTTCAGTTTTTCTTCTAAACCGTTCCGGTTTTTCTTAACCGTTCCGGTTTTCTTCCGTTCTTTGTTTCGGTTTTCTTTTCCGAAAACCCTAGATCGGTTTTCGTTCTTCTTTCAGACCGTTCGTCTCAACGAACATGATCACCAATTATTCCCCGGTTAACGAAGCCCGTTCGTTTAATCGTTCTTCTTTTTCTTTTCGACGGATTTATTCCGCGATCGTGATCTCAGATCCGATCTTCGTTCTAGTCTTTCTTCTCGCTTGTTTATCGGAATCAGGTGATTCAAACGCCTGGAGTTTCGTTTCGAAACCGCCGTTCCGTCTAATCAACTTAAACAAGTTTTTTCCCCGGTAAAATTTGACCTAGTTTCAACTTGCTAGAACCGAGTTGTTTTCTTTCGCCGTTTGGTTTTCCGTCGTCTGTTCGGTTCGTTCTTTCTTTGCAAACGGAGTTCTTAAGTTGAACTTTCTGGTTCGGTCTCTTGTTCGAGTTTTACCTGTGCATTAGATGAGTACTTATTGTGTGCTTGTTGTTTGTCTGCGATAGATCACCCGGATTGCGCCGCTTGTTACTTCGATTCCCTAGGTCTCGCGGATCATCAGCAAGGCAAGTAACACTTTGATCATACCTTTTCTACAACCCATGTTTTATTGTATTAGATCAATCCTCTCACATTGCATGATTAGGATCTAATTAAACTGTGGGATGGGAAGTAGATGAGTTAGTACCTATCACCTGTATTATTATGAAACCTTTGGGAGTTACTTCTACGTTTGCTTATTATGCCATGCTATGCTAGTAGACGTGGATTGGGTGAGTGATATCCATGACAGATGTGAGTTGATAATTTTTAATGGTTTATCTAAGGTGGCCACTTAAACACACATCTAGGTGGATTGAGGCACCTGATGTCTATCAGGACTTGCCTGTTTTATTTTGGACCGCCACCCAGGCTCAAAGGGATCATAAGATAATTCATGCTAGAAACTTCCGTGTGCAGCCACATGCTACTATGGGCTCTGGCATAGTTGACTAAGTTGTGCAAACTCTTACAGGGTGGACTAGCAGATGTAGGGGTTGTAGGTGGTACGATCTACCCCACATGTAAGGTGCTAGCGCTTCTGAAAGACTATGTCTCGGTCATCCGTTTCTCAAACACCATGTAGTGCGAGAAAACAAACGGAGGAGATCGAGTCATGTGGGGAAAAGTGCGCAAACCTCTGCAGAGTGTACAAACTAATCATGATGAGCCGTGTCCCCGGTTATGGACAACTTGAGTATCTAGTACTTGAATATCATGTGAATCTCATCATGTTACTTCTAATTAATATTGTTGGGTTTAATTGTTCACTTAATTGGGATCGGAATGCTGTCAACCATTCTCGATGTTCAACAACCACCATGATAGTTAAATAAATTTATTCCTTTGTAGTAGGGAAAAACTGGCTTTACGCAAAACTGTAACCATAGAGCTTTCCACCAGCCATATATGCATGTAGTATAGCTGTTTCATTCCATTACTCTCTATGTGTTACTTTGCCAGCATATTCCATGTGCTGACCCGTTTTCGGGCTGCAACTTTCATGTTGCAGACTTTTCCGACGACGAGTAAGGTGCTTTTATGTCATGGTTCTATACTCAGTGATGCCGTTGGAGCTGATGGACCCATTTATCTTCTGAGTCTTCTGTTGTTATCATTATTAGATGGCCTTAAGCCATAGTTATTGTAATAAGTTCTCTTTGAGACAACGATGTAATAAGTGTGTGATTGCCACTCTGCTATAAATCCTTCGATGTACTGTGTGGTGTCAGCATTACTGATCCAGGGATGACACTGGAGCACAGTAGACTTGATCCATTCGGGTCGGGTCGCCACACTCCAGGATTGGACGAGCACCTCACATCATGTGGGGTCGGACGAGGATTGCAAGTGATGCTCATCTCAAAATCAGGGAATTCCAAACGTACTTCACCGACATGCATTCCTCAAAAGATAGGAGATTGACTAGTGAATAAGTGTTCAAAAAACAATATGTAACTATGAATGAGAGAAGATGGCACTAAATCAAATAGCAGTTCCTGGTTATTGCCAGGTGGAGATGTATTCAATCCTTGACATGTGGAATGAAATTAAGTGAGTAGAGGTGATCTCTTATAGATCATATAATTGCGCGACACATGTCTTTGGTAACCATGGATCGAACCGTGACATTGAATAAACCTAAGACCTGAACAGGGCATAGACAAGTGGTTTATAGATCTTACCACTTGAAAATTCTTTGGCCCAAGCATTCTAAGAATAGTACACCATGTATGCTAACAGCTCAATGCTTGATACTAAGGGGACACTATAGGGATTGGATTCAATAAACGCTAAACAGGAAGTACATGGCACAAGACCCATTTGTACGGAATTCTTTATTTTTGTGCAATATCGTCCATGAACCCAATGCTTGTCCTTTTGGAAAATTAAAGAGATAAGAGGAAATGTATTCACACATACCGTCTGCTAGTGAAGGTACTACTGTCTATCTAGCGGCCATCCAATCACAATCACAGAAGATCTCATCTGGCTCCTCCATTGACAGGCGTCAAAGATACAAATTGCATTTAAAAATTTAATGCATCCGTTCAGCACAAGGTTCAATCCCATCATTGGGAAAGTACCTCCTTCAAGTTCAATCCCATCATGTTAGTGCTCTTGGTTTTGCCATCATCGCCTGAGAAAGTTAGATTGCCAACTTTCGTTATATTTGAGCTAGGTTCCTCATATTTCTCCATTATTGACAACACTTGTGTTGTCATATTCTATTCTGCAAAAGGTTTAAACATGATGAGTAATGGAAATGTCGAACTCATATAAAAATAACTTTCGAAAATTTGCCACACTTCTAGTGAACTACATAAAAATAAATTCATAACTCTGATAATGGTGAACAGTACATGCATTGGTAATTATTAAAAAATTCACAAAATTTTCATTTTTGTGTAGCTCACATGTGAACATATTTCATCGTGACACATTATACACTTGTGGAATGCATCCACATGAACATATGTATAAAAACCTATGATTTTTTCAATATTTGAACAATGGTCTTTGATATTTTTAAAATTCAAGCTCCAAAATGCCTCACTCGCAAAACCTATCAAGATAAACATCAATGCAATTGCTAAATTAGCAATAATAAGCAACCTTCCAAAAAGTGCTACAATTTTGGGGAAAATGTAACCCACGCATATGCACATAACTGAAATTCCACCCAAAATCAAGTTTGAGCAAGTTACCCAAGAAAAGGAAAACTCAATAAAGTAATGGTAAAAATAATTCGTTTGAGCACATGGTTAGCACACACGTGCACAATGCAGTATAGTACAAACTCATGCAATGTAAATCATTATAACACTCATACATCAGAACATAAAATAGCTAAGTCACTTTATTTCACTCTTTACGATTATTGGCCACACCGCCTACTTGTTCCCAGCTAGCAACTTTGCATAAGTTATCATTTTGTCCTTTTTACTCCGCCTTCTTGCGAAGCTCCAATATCATGTTGCCAGCGGCAGAGCACATCGCATCATGTGGGTTCGGACGAGGATTGCCAAGGATGCTCATCTCAAAATCAGGGAATTTGAAACGTACTTTGCCGACATGCATTCCTCAAAAGATAGGAGATTGACTAGTGAATAAGTGTTAAAAAACAATATGTAACTATGAATGAGAGAAGATGGCACTAAATCAAATAGCAGTTCCTGGTTATTGCTAGGTGGAGATGTATTCAATACTTGACAAGTGGCATGCAAGTAAGTGAGTAGAGGTGATCTCTTATAGATCGTATAATTGCGCGACACATGTCTTTGGTAACCATGGATCGAACGATGACATTGAATAAACCTAACACCTGAATAGGGCATATACAAGTGGTTTATAGATCTTACCACTCGAAAATTCTTTGGCCCATGCATTCTAAGCACAGTACACCATGTATGCTAACAGCTCAATGCTTGATACTAAGGGGACACTATAGGGATTGGATTCAATAAACGTTAATCAGGAAGTACATGGCACAAGACCCATTTGTACGGAATTCTTTATTTTTGTGCAATATGGTCCATGAACCCAATGCTTGTCCATTTGGAAAATTAAAGAGATACGAGTAAATGTATTTACACATACCGTCTGCTATTGAAGGTACTACTGTGTATCTAGGGGCCATCCAATCACAATCACAGAAGATCTCATCTAGCTCCTCCATTGACAGGTGTCAAAGATACAAATTGCATTTAAAAATTTAATGCATCCATTCAGCACAAGGTTTCTTACCATGCATTTATCGCGTTGGGAAAGTGCCTCCTTCAAGTTCAATCCCATCATGTTAGTGCTGTTGGTTTTGCCATCATCGCCTGAGAAAGTAAGATTGGCACCTTTCATTATATTTGAGCTAGGTTCCTCATATTTCTCCATTATTGACAACACTTGTGTTGTCATATTCTCTTCTGCAAAAGGTTTAAACATGATGAGTAATGGAAATGTCGAACTCATATAAAAATAACTTTCAAAAATTTGCCACACTTTTAGTGAACTACATAAGAAATGAATTCATAACTCTGATAATGGTGAACAGTACATGCATTTGTAATTATTAAAAAATTCACAAAAATTTCATTTTTGTGTAGCTCACATGTTAACATATTTCATCGTGACACATTATACACTTGTGGAATGCATCCACATGAACATATGTATAAAAACCTATGACTTTTTCAAAGTTTGATCTATGGTCTTTGATATTTTTAAAATTCAAGCTCCAAAATGCCTCACTCGCAAAACATATCAAGATAAACATCAATGCCATTGCTAAATTTGCAACAATAAGCAACCTTCCAAAAAGTGCTACAATTTTGGGGAAAATGTAACCCACGCATATGCACATAAGTGAAATTCCACCCAAAATCAAGTTTAAACAAGTTACCCAAGAAAAGGAAAACTCAATAAAGTAATGGTAAAAATAATTCGTTTGAGCACATGCTTAGCACACACGTGCACAATGCAGTATAGTACAAACTCATGCAACGTAAATAATTATAACACTCATACATCAGAACATAAAATAGCTAAGTCACTTTATTTCACTCTTTACGAATATTGGCCACACCGCCTACTTGTTCCCAGCTAGCAACTTTGCATAAGTTATCATTTTGTCCTTTTTCCTCCGCCTTCTTGCGAAGCTCCAATATCATGTTGCCAGCGGTAGAGCACATCGCATCATGTGGGGTCGGACGAGGATTGCCAGGGATGCTCATCTCAAAATCAGGGAATTCGAAACGTACTTTGCCGACATGCATTCCTCAAAAGATAGGAGATTGAATAGTGAGTAAGTGTTCAAAAACAATATGTAACTATGAATGAGAGAAGATGGCACTAAATCAAATAGCAGTTCCTGGTTATTGCTAGGTGGAGATGTATTCAATCCTTGACAAGTGGAATGCAAGTAAGTGAGTAGAGGTGATCTCTTATAGATCATATAATGGGGCGACACATGTCTTTGGTAACCATGGATCGAACCATGACATTGAATAAAGCTAACACCCGAACAGGGCATAGAAAAGTAGTTTATAGATCTTACCACATGAAAATTCTTTGGCCCAAGCATTCTAAGCACAGTACACCATGTATGCTAACAGCTCAATGCTTGATACTAAGGGGACACTATAGGGATTGGATTCAATAAACGCTAATCAGGAAGTACGTGGCACAAGACCCATTTGTACGGAATTCTTTATTTTTGTGCAATATGGTCCATGAACCCAATGCTTGTCCATTTGGAAAATTAAAGAGATAAGAGTAAATGTATTTACACATACCGTCTGCTAGTGAAGGTACTACTGTGTATCTAGGGGCCATCCAATCACAATCACAGAAGATCTCATCTAGCTCCTCCATTGACAGGTGTCAAAGATACAAATTGCATTTAAAAATTTAATGCATCCATTCAGCACAAGGTTTCTTACCATGCATTTATCGCGTTGGGAAAGTGCCTCCTTCAAGTTCAATCCCATCATGTTAGTGCTGTTGGTTTTGCCATCATAGCCTGAGAAAGTAAGATTGGCAACTTTCATTATATTTGAGCTAGGTTCCTCATATTTCTCCATTATTGACAACACTTGTGTTGTCATATTCTCTTCTGCAAAAGGTTTAAACATGATGAGTAATGGAAATGTCGAACTCATATATAAATAACTTTCGAAAATTTGGCACACTTTTAGTGAACTACATAAGAAATGAATTCATAACTCTGATAATGGTGAACAGTACATGCATTTGTAATTATTAAAAAATTCACAAAAAATTCATTTTTGTGTAGCTCACATGTTAACATATTTCATCGTGACACATTATACACTTGTGGAATGCATCCACATGAACATATGTATAAAAACCTATGATTTTTTCAAAGTTTGATCTATGGTCTTTGATATTTTTAAAATTCAAGCTCCAAAATGCCTCACTCGCAAAATCTATCAAGATAAACATCAATGCAATTGCTAAATTAGCAATAATAAGCAACCTTCCAAAAAGTGCTACAATTTTGGGGAAAATGTAACCCACGCATATGCACATAAGTGAAATTCCACCCAAAATCAAGTTTGAACTAGTTACCCAAGAAAAGGAAAACTCAATAAAGTAATGGTAAAAATAATTCATTTGAGCACATGGTTAGCACACACGTGCACAATGCAGTATAGTACAAACTCATGCAACGTACATCATTATAACACTCATACATCAGAACATAAAATAGCTAAGTCACTTTATTTCACTCTTTGCGAATATTGGCCACACTGCCTACTTGTTCCCAGCTAGCAACTTTGCATCAGTTATCATTTTGTCCTTTTTCCTCCGCCTTCTTGTGAAGCTCCAATATCATGTTGCCAGCGGTAGAGCACCTCACATCATGTGGGGTCGGACGAGGATTGCCAGTGATGCTCATCTCAAAATCAGGGAATTCCAAACGTACTTTGCCGACATGCATTCCTCAAAAGATAGGAGATTAACTAGTGAATAAGTGTTCAAAAACAATATGTAACTATGAATGAGAGAAGATGGCACTAAATCAAATAGCAGTTCCTGGTTATTGCTAGGTGGAGATGTATTCAATCATTGACAAGTGGAATGCAAGTAAGAGAGTAGAGGTGATCTCTTATAGATCATATAATGGCGCGACACATGTCTTTGGTAACCATGGATCGAACCATGACATTGAATAAAGCTAACACCCGAACAGGGCATAGACAAGTAGTTTATAGATCTTACCACTTGAAAATTCTTTGGCCCAAGCATTCTAAGCACAGTACACCATGTATGCTAACAGCTCAATGCTTGATACTAAGGGGACACTATAGGGATTGGATTCAATAAACGCTAATCAGGAAGTACGTGGCACAAGACCCATTTGTACGGAATTCTTTATTTTTGTGCAATATGGTCCATGAACCCAATGCTTGTCCATTTGGAAAATTAAAGAGATAAGAGTAAATGTATTTACACATACCGTCTGCTAGTGAAGGTACTACTGTGTATCTAGGGGCCATCCAATCACAATCACAGAAGATCTCATCTAGCTCCTCCATTGACAGGTGTCAAAGATACAAATTGCATTTAAAAATTTAATGCATCCGTTCAGCACAAGGTTTCTTACCATGCATTTATCGCGTTGGGAAAGTGCCTCCTTCAAGTTCAATCCCATCATGTTAGTGCTGTTGGTTTTGCCATCATCGCCTGAGAAAGTAAGATTGGCAACTTTCATTATATTTGAGCTAGGTTCCTCATATTTCTCCATTATTGACAACACTTGTGTTGTCATATTCTCTTCTGTAAAAGGTTTAAACATGATGAGTAATGGAAATGTCAAACTCATATATAAATAACTTTCGAAAATTTGGCACACTTTTAGTTAACTACATAAGAAATGAATTCATAACTCTGATAATGGTGAACATTACATGCATTTGTAATTATTAAAAAATTCACAAAAATTTCATTTTCGTGTAGCTCACATGTTAACATATTTCATCGTGACACATTATACACTTGTGGAATGCATCCACATGAACATATGCATAAAAACCTATGATTTTTTCAAAGTTTGATCTATGGTCTTTGATATTTTTAAAATTCAAGCTCCAAAATGCCTCACTCGCAAAATCTATCAAGATAAACATCAATGCAATTGCTAAATTAGCAATAATAAGCAACCTTCCAAAAAGTGCTACAATTTTGGGGAAAATGTAACCCACGCATATGCACATAAGGGAAATTCCACCCAAAATCAAGTTTGAACTAGTTACCCAAGAAAAGGAAAACTCAATAAAGTAATGGTAAAAATAATTCGTTTGAGCACATGGTTAGCACACACGTGCACAATGCAGTATAGTACAAATTCATGCAACGTAAATCATTATAACACTCATACATCAGAACATAAAATAGCTAAGTCACTTTATTTCACTCTTTGCGAATATTGGCCACACTGCCTACTTGTTCCCAGCTAGCAACTTTGCATAAGTTATCATTTTTTCCTTTTTCCTCCGCCTTCTTGCGAAGCTCCAATATCATGTTGCCAGCGGCAGAGCACCTCGCATCATGTGGGGTCAGACGAGGATTGCCAGTGATGCTCATCTCAAAATCAGGGAATTCCAAACGTACTTTGCCGACATGCATTCCTTAAAAGATAGGAGATTGACTAGTGAATAAGTGTTCAAAAACAATATGTAACTATGAATGAGAGAAGATGGCACTAAATCAAATAGCAGTTCCTAGTTATTGCTAGGTGGAGATGTATTCAATCCTTGACAAGTGGAATGCAATTAAGTGAGTAGAGGTGATCTCTAATAGATCGTACAATGGCGCGATACATGTCTTTGGTAACCATGGATCGAACCATGACATTGAATAAACCTAACACCTGAACAGGGCATAGACAAGTGGTTTATAGATCTTACCACTTGAAAATTCTTTGGCCCAAGCATTCTAAGCACAGTACACCATGTATGCTAATAGCTCAATGCTTGATACTAAGGGGACACTATAGGGATTGGATTCAATAAACGCTAATCAGGAATTACGTGGCACAAGACCCATTTGTACGGAATTCTTTATTTTTGTGCAATATGGTCCATGAACCCAATGCTTGTCCATTTGGAAAACTAAAGAGATAAGAGTAAATGTATTTACACATACCGCCTGCTAGTGAAGGTACTACTGTGTATCTAGGGGCCATCCAATCACAATCACAGAAGATCTCATCTAGCTCCTCCATTGACAGGTATCAAAGATACAAATTGCATTTATAAATTTAATGCATCCGTTCAGCACAAGGTTTCTTACCATGCATTTATCGCGTTGGGAAAGTGCCTCCTTCAAGTTCAATCCCATCATGTTAGTGCGGTTGGTTTTGCCATCATCGCCTGAGAAAGTAAGATTGGCAACTTTCATTATATTTGAGCTAGGTTCCTCATATTTCTCCATTATTGACAACACTTGTGTTGTCATATTCTCTTCTGCAAAAGGTTTAAACATGATGAGTAATGGAAATGTCGAACTCATATAAAAATAACTTTCGAAAATTTGCCACACTTTTAGTGAACTACATAAGAAATGAATTCATAACTCTGATAATGGTGAACAGTACATGCATTTGTAATTATTAAAAAATTCACAAAAATTTCATTTTTGTGTAGCTCACATGTTAACATATTTCATCGTGACACATTATACACTTGTGGAATGCATCCACATGAACATATGTATAAAAACCTATGATTTTTTTCAAAGTTTGATCTATGGTCTTTGATATTTTTAAAATTCAAGCTCCAAAATGCCTCACTCGCAAAACCTATCAAGATAAACATCAATGCAATTGCTAAATTTGCAATAATAAGCAACCTTCCAAAAAGTGCTACAATTTTGGGGAAAATGTAACCCACGCATATGCACATAAGTGAAATTCCACCCAAAATCAAGTTTGAACTAGTTACCCAAGAAAAGGAAAACTCAATAAAGTAATGGTAAAAATAATTCGTTTGAGCACATGGTTAGCACACACGTGCACAATGCAGTATAGTACAAACTCATGCAACGTAAATCATTATAACACTCATACATCAGAACATAAAATAGCTAAGTCACTTTATTTCACTCTTTGTGAATATTGGCCACACTGCCTACTTGTTCCCAGCTAGCAACTTTGCATAAGTTATCATTTTGTCCTTTTTCCTCCGCCTTCTTGCGAAGCTCCAATATCATGTTGCCAGCGGTAGAGCACCTCGCATCATGTGGGGTCAGACGAGGATTGCCAGTGATGCTCATCTCAAAATCAGGGAATTCCAAACGTACTTTGCCGACATGCATTCCTCAAAAGATAGGAGATTGACTAGTGAATAAGTGTTCAAAAACAATATGTAACTATGAATGAGAGAGGATGGCACTAAATCAAATAGCAGTTCCTATTTATTGCTAGGTGGAGATGTATTCAATCCTTGACAAGTGGATTGCAATTAAGTGAGTAGAGGTGATGTCTTATAGATCGTATAATGGCGCGACACATGTCTTTGGTAACCATGGATCGAACCATGACATTGAATAAACCTAACACCTGAACAGGGCATAGACAAGTGGTTTATAGATCTTACCACTTGAAAATTCTTTGGCCCAAGCATTCTAAGCACAGTACACCATGTATGCTAACAGCTCAATGCTTGATACTAAGGGGACACTATAGGGATTGGATTCAATAAACGCTAATCATGAAGTACGTGGCACAAGACCCATTTGTACGGAATTCTTTATTTTTGTGCAATATGGTCCATGAACCCAATGCTTGTCCATTTGGAAAATTAAAGAGATAAGAGTAAATGTATTTAGACATACCGTCTTCTAGTGAAGGTACTACTGTGTATCTAGGGGCCATCCAATCACAATCATAGAAGATCTCATTTGGCTCCTCCATTGACAGGTGTCAAAGATACAAATTGCATTTAAAAACTTAATGCATCCGTTCAGCACAAGGTTTCTTACCATGCATTTATCGCGTTGGGAAAGTGCCTCCTTCAAGTTCAATCCCATCATGTTAGTGCTGTTGGTTTTGCCATCATCGCCTGAGAAAGTAAGATTGGCAACTTTCATTATATTTGAGCTAGGTTCCTCATATTTCTCCATTATTGACAACACTTGTGTTGTCATATTCTCTTCTGCAAAAGGTTTAAACATGATGGGTAATGGAAATGTCGAACTCATATAAAAATAACTTTCGAAAATTTGCCACACTTTTAGTGAACTACATAAGAAATGAATTCATAACTCTGATAATGGTGAACAGTACATGCATTTGTAATTATTAAAAAATTCACAAAAATTTCATTTTTGTGTAGCTCACATGTTAACATATTTCATCGTGCCACATTATACACTTGTGGAATGCATCCACATGAACATATGTATAAAAACCTATGATTTTTTTCAAAGTTTGATCTATGGTCTTTGATATTTTTAAAATTCAAGCTCCAAAATGCCTCACTCGCAAAACCTATCAAGATAAACATCAATGCAATTGCTAAATTTGCAATAATAAGCAACCTTCCAAAAAGTGCTACAATTTTGGGGAAAATGTGACCCACGCATATGCACATAGGTGAAATTCCACCCAAAATCAAGTTTGAACAAGTTACCCAAGAAAAGGAAAACTCAATAAAGTAATGGTAAAAATAATTCGTTTGAGCACATGGTTAGCACACACGTGCACAATGCAGTATAGTACAAACTCAGCCAACGTAAATCATTATAACACTCATACATCAGAACATGAAATAGCTAAGTCACTTTATTTCACTCTTTGCGAATATTGGCCACACCGCCTACTTGTTCCCAGCTAGCAACTTTGCATAAGTTATCATTTTGTCCTTTTTCCTCCGCCTTCTTGCAAAGCTCCAATATCATGTTGCCAGCGGCAGTGCACCTCGCATCATGTGGGGTCGGACGAGGATTGCCAGGGATGCTCATCTCAAAATCAGGGAATTCCAAATGTACTTTGCTGACATGCATTCCTCAAAAGATAGGAGATTGACTAGTGAATAAGTGTTCAAAAACAATATGTAACTGTGAATGAGAGAAGATGGCACTAAAGCAAATAGCAGTTCCTGGTTATTGCTCGGTGGAGATGTATTCAATCCTTGACAAGTGGAATGCAATTAAGTGAGTAGAGGTGATCTCTTATAGATCGTATAATGGCGCGACACATGACTTTGGTAACCATGGATCGAACCATGACATTGAATAAACCTAACACCTGAACAGGGCATAGACAAGTGGTTTATAGATCTTACCACTTGAAAATTCTTTGGCCCAAGCATTCTAAGCACAGTACACCATGTATGCTAACAGCTCAATGCTTGATACTAAGGGGACACTATAGGGATTGGATTCAATAAACGCTAATCAGGAAGTACGTGGCACAAGACCCATTTGTATGGAATTCTTTATTATTGTGCAATATGGTCCATGAACCCAATGCTTGTCCATTTGGAAAATTAAAGAGATAAGAGTAAATGTATTTACACATACCGTCTGCTAGTGAAGGTACTACTGTGTATCTAGGGGCCATCCAATCACAATCATAGAAGATCTCATCTGGCTCCTCCATTGACAGGTGTCAAAGATACAAATTGCATTTAAAAATTTAATGCATCCGTTCAGCACAAGGTTTCTTACCATGCATTTATCGCGTTGGGAAAGTGCCTCCTTCAAGTTCAATCCCATCATGTTAGTGCTCTTGGTTTTGCCATCATCGCCTGAGAAAGTAAGATTGGCAACTTTCATTATATTTGAGCTAGGTTCCTCATATTTCTCCATTATTGACAACACTTGTGTTGTCATCTTCTCTTCTGCAAAAGGTTTAAACATGATGAGTAATGGAAATGTCGAACTCATATAAAAATAACTTTCGAAAATTTGCCACACTTTTAGTGAACTACATAAGAAATGAATTCATAACTCTGATAATGGTGAACAGTACATGCATTTGTAATTATTAAAAAATTCACAAAAATTTCATTTTTGTGTAGCTCACATGTTAACATATTTCATCGTGACACATTATACACTTGTGGAATGCATCCACATGAACATATGTATAAAAACCTATGATTTTTTCAAAGTTTGATCTATGGTCTTTGATATTTTTAAAATTCAAGCTCCAAAATGCCTCACTCGCAAAACCTATCAAGATAAACATCAATGCAATTGCTAAATTTGCAATAATAAGCAACCTTCCAAAAAGTGCTACAATTTTGGGGAAAATGTAACCCACGCATATGCACATAAGTGAAATTCCACCCAAAATCAAGTTTGAGCAAGTTACCCAAGAAAAGGAAAACTCAATAAAGTAATGGTGAAAATAATTCGTTTGAGCACATCGTTAGCACACACGTGCATAATGCAGTATAGTACAAACTCTGCCAACGTAAATCATTATAACACTCATACATCAGAACATGAAATAGCTAAGTCACTTTATTTCACTCTTTGCGAATATTGGCCACACCGCCTACTTGTTCCCAGCTAGCAACTTTTCATAAGTTATCATTTTGTCCTTTTTCCTCCGCCTTCTTGCAAAGCTCCAATATCATGTTGCCAGCGGCAGTGCACCTCGCATCATGTGGGGTCGGACGAGGATTGCCAGGGATGCTCATCTCAAAATCAGGGAATTCCAAATGTACTTTGCCGACATGCATTCCTCAAAAGATAGGAGATTGACTAGTGAATAAGTGTTCAAAAACAATATGTAACTATGAATGAGAGAAGATGGCACTAAAGCAAATAGCAGTTCCTGGTTATTGCTAGGTGGAGATGTATTCAATCCTTGACAAGTGGAATGCAATTAAGTGAGTAGAGGTGATCTCTTATAGATCGTATAATGGCGCGACACATGACTTTGGTAACCATGGATCGAACCATGACATTGAATAAACCTAACACCTGAACAGGGCATAGACAAGTGGTTTATAGATCTTACCACTTGAAAATTCTTTGGCCCAAGCATTCTAAGCACAGTACACCATGTATGCTAACAACTCAATGCTTGATACTAAGGGAACACTATAGGGATTGGATTCAATAAACGCTAATCAGGAAGTACGTGGCACAAGACCCATTTGTATGGAATTCTTTATTATTGTGCCTATATGGTCCATGAACCCAATGCTTGTCCATTTGAAAAATTAAAGAGATATGATAAATGTATTTACACATACCGTCTGCTAGTGAAGGTACTACTGTGTATCTAGGGGCCATCCAATCACAATCACAGAAGATCTCATCTGGCTCCTCCATTGACAGGTGTCAAAGATACATATTGCATTTAAAAATTTAATGCATCCGTTCAGCACAAGGTTTCTTACCATGCATTTATCGCATTGGGAAAGTGCCTCCTTCAAGTTCAATCCCATCATGTTAGTGCTCTTGGTTTTGCCATCATCGCCTGAGAAAGTAAGATTGGCAACTTTCATTATATTTGAGCCAGGTTCCTCATATTTCTCCATTATTGACAACACTTGTGTTGTCATCTTCTCTTCTGCAAAAGGTTTTAACATGATGAGTAAAGGAAATGTCGAACTCATATAAAAATAACTTTCCAAAATTTTCCACACTTCTAGTGAACTACAAAAAAAAATTCATAACTCTGATAATGGTGAACAGTACATGCATTGGTAATTATTAAAAAATTCACAAAAATTTCATTTTTGTGTAGCTCACATGTTAACATATTTCATCGTGAAACATTATACACTTGTGGAATGCATCCATATGAACATATGTATAAAAACCTATGATTTTTTCAAACTTTGAACTATGGTTTTTGATATTTTTAAAATTCAAGCTCCAAAATGCCTCACTCGCAAAACCTATCAAGATAAACAGGAATGCAATTGCTAAATTAGCAATAATAAGCAACCTTCCAAAAAGTGCTACAATTTTGGGGAAAATGTAACCCACGCATATGCACATAAGTGAAATTCCACCCAAAATCAAGTTTGAGCAAGTTACCCAAGAAAAGGAAAACTCAATAAAGTAATGGTAAAAATAATTCGTTTGAGCACATGGTTAGCACACACGTGCACAATGCAGTATAGTACAAACTCATGCAACGTAAATCATTATAACACTCATACATAAGAACATAAAATAGCTAAGTCACTTTATTTACTCTTTACGAATATTGGCCCACACCGCCTACTTGTTCCCAGCTAGCAACTTTGCATAAGTTATCATTTTGTCCTTTTTCCTCTGCCTTCTTGCGAAGCTCCAATATCATGTTGCCAGCGCAGAGCACCTCGCATCATGTGGGTCGGACGAGGATTGCCAGGGATGCTCATCTCAAAATCAGGGAATTCCAAATGTACTTTGCCGACATGCATTCCTCAAAAGATAGGAGATTGACTAGTGAATAAGTGTTCAAAAACAATATGTAACTATGAATGAGAGAAGATGGCACTAAATCAAACAAGCAGTTCCTGGTGATTGCTAGGTGGAGACCTATTCAATCCTTGACAAGTGGAATGCAATTAAGTGAGTAGAGGTGATCTCTTATAGATCGTACAATGGCGCGACACATGACTTTGGTAACCATGGATCGAACCATGACATTGAATAAACCTAACACCTGAACAGGGCATAGACAAGTGGTTTATAGATCTTACCACTTGAAAATTCTTTGGCCCAAGCATTCTAAGCACAGTACACCATGTATGCTAACAGCTCAATGCTTGATACTAAGGGAACACTATAGGGATTGGATTCAATAAACGCTAATCAGGAAGTACGTGGCACAAGACCCATTTGTATGGAATTCTTTATTATTGTGCAATATGGTACATGAACCCAATGCTTGTCCATTTGGAAATTAAAGAGATAAGAGTAAATGTATTTACACATACCGTCTGCTAGTGAAGGTACTACTGTGTATCTAGGGGCCATCCAATCACAATCACAGAAGATCTCATCTAGCTCCTCCATTGACAGGTGTCAAAGATACAAATTGCATTTAAAAATTTAATGCATCCATTCAGCACAAGGTTTCTTACCATGCATTTATCGCGTTGGGAAAGTGCCTCCTTCAAGTTCAATCCCATCATGTTAGTGCTCTTGGTTTTGCCATCATCGCCTGAGAAAGTAAGATTGGCAACTTTCATTATATTTGAGCTAGGTTCCTCATATTTCTCCATTATTGACAACACTTGTGTTGTCATCTTCTCTTCTGCAAAAGGTTTAAACATGATGAGTAATGGAAATGTCGAACTCATATAAAAATAACTTTCCAAAATTTGCCACACTTTAGTGAACTACAAAAAATAATTCATAACTCTGATAATGGTGAACAGTACATGCATTGGTAATTATTAAAAAATTCACAAAATTTTCATTTTTGTGTAGCTCACATGTTAACATATTTCATCGTGACACATTATACACTTGTGGAATGCATCCATATGAACATATGTATAAAAACCAATGATTTTTTTCAAAGTTTGATCTATGGTCTTTGATATTTTGAAATTCAAGCTCCAAAATGCCTCACTCGCAAAACCTATCAAGATAAACAGTCAATGCAATTGCTAAATTAGCAATAATAAGCAACCTTCCAAAAAGTGCTACAATTTTGGGAAAATGTAACCCACGCATATGCACATAAGTGAAATTCCACCCAAAATCAAGTTTGAGCAAGTTACCCAAGAAAAGGAAAACTCAATAAATAATGGTAAAAATAATTCGTTTGAGCACATGGTTAGCACACACGTGCACAATGCAGTATAGTACAAACTCATGCAACGTAAATCATTATAACACTCATACATCAGAACATAAAATAGCTAAGTCACTTTATTTCACTCTTTACGAATATTGGCCACACAGCCTACTTGTTCCCAGCTAGCAACTTTGCGTAAGTTATCATTTTGTCCTTTTTCCTCCGCCTTCTTGCGAAGCTCCAATATCATGTTGCCAGCGGCAGAGCACCTCGCATCATGTGGGGTCGGACGAGGATTGCCTGGGATGCTCATCTCAAAATCAGGGAATTCCAAAAGTACTTTGCCAACATGCATTCCTCAAAAGATAGGAGATTGACTAGTGAATAAGTGTTCAGAAACAATATGTAACTATGAATGAGAGAAGATGGCGCTAAATCAAATAGCAGTTCCTGGTTATTGCTAGGTGGAGATGTATTCAATCCTTGACAAGTGGAATGCAATTAAGTGAGTAGAGGTGATCTCTTATAGAACGTATAATGGTGCGACAAATGACTTTGGTAACCATGGATCGAACCATGACATTGAATAAACCCAACACCTGAACAGGGCATAGACAAGTGGTTTATAGATCTTACCACTTGAAAATTCTTTGGCCCAAGCATTCTAGGCACTGTACACCATGTATGCTAACAGCTCAATACTTGATACTAAGGGGACACTATAGGGATTGGATTCAATAAACGCTAATCAGGAAGTACGTGGCACAAGACCCATTTGTACGGAATTCTTTATTTTTGTGCAATATGGTACATGAACCCAATGCTTGTCCATTTGGAAAATTAAAGAGATAAGAGTAAATGTATTTACACATACCGTCTGCTAGTGAAGGTACTACTGTGTATCTAGGGGCCATCCAATCACAATTATAGAAGATCTCATCTGGCTCCTCCATTGACAGGTGTCAAAGATACAAATTGCATTTAAAAATTTAATGCATCCGTTCAGCACAAGGTTTCTTACCATGCATTTATCGTGTTGGGAAAGTGCCTCCTTCAAGTTCAATCCCATCATGTTAGTGCTGTTGGTTTTGCCATCATCGCCTGAGAAAGTAAGATTGGAAACTTTCATTATATTTGAGCTAGGTTCCTCATATTTCTCCATTATTGACAACACTTGTGTTGTCATATTCTCTTCTGCAAAAGGTTTAAACATGATGAGTAATGGAAATGTCGAACTCATATAAAAATAACTTTCGAAAATTTGCCACACTTTTAGTGAACTACATAAGAAATGAATTCATAACTCTGATAATGGTGAACAGTACATGCATTTGTAATTATTAAAACATTCACAAAAATTTCATTTTTGTGTAGCTCACATGTTAACTTATTTCATCATGACACATTATACGCTTGTGGAATGCATCCACATGAACATATGTAAAAAAACCTATGATTTTTTCAAAGTTTGATCTATGGTCTTTGATATTTTAAAAATTCAAGCTCCAAAATGCCTCACTCGCAAAACCTATCAAGATAAACATCAATGCAATTGCTAAATTAGCAATAATAAGCAAGCTTCCAAAAAGTGCTACAATTTTGGGGAAAATGTAACCCACGCATATGCACATAAGTGAAATTCCACCCAAAATAAAGTTTGAGCAAGTTACCCAAGAAAAGGAAAACTCAATAAAGTAATGGTAAAAATAATTCGTTTGAGCACATGGTTAGCACACACGTGCACAATGCAGTATAGTACAAACTCATGCAACGTAAATCATTATAACACTCATACATCAGAACATAAAATAGCTAAGTCACTTTATTTCACTCATTACGAATATTGGCCACACCGCCTACTTGTTCCCAGCTAGCAACTTTGCATAAGTTATCATTTTGTCCTTTTTCCTCCGCCTTCTTGCGAAGCTCCAATATCATGTTGCCAGCGGAAGAGCACCTCGCATCATGTGGGGTCGGACGAGGATTGCTAGGGATCCTCATCTCAAAATCAGGGAATTCCAAATGTACTTTGCCGACATGCATTCCTCAAAAGATAGGAGATTGACTAGTGAATAAGTGTTCAAAAACAATATGTAACTATGAATGAGAGAAGATGGCACTAAATCAAGTAGCAGTTCCTGGTTATTGCTAGGTGGAGATGTATTCAATCCTTGACAAGTGGAATGCAATTAAGTGAGTAGAGGTGATCTCTTATAGATCGTATAATGGCGCGACACATGACTTTGGTAACCATGGATCGAACCATGACATTGAATAAACCTAACACCTGAACAGGGCATAGACAGTTGGTTTATAGATCTTACCACTTGAAAATTCTTTGGCCCAAGCATTCTAAGCACAGTACACCATGTATGCTAACAGCTCAATGCTTGATACTAAGGGGACAGTGTAGGGATTGGATTCAATAAACGCTAATCAGGAAGTACGTGGCACAAGACCCATTTGTATGGAATTCTTTATTTTGTGCCAATATGGTCCATGAACCCAATGCTTGTCCATTTGGAAAATTAAAGAGATAAGAGTAAATGTATTTACACAGACCATCTGCTAGTGAAGGTACTACTGTGTATCTAGGGGCCATCCAATCACAATCACAGAAGATCTCATCTGGCTCCTCCATTGACAGGTGTCAAAGATACAATTGCATTTAAAAATTTAATGCATCCGTTCAGCACAAGGTTTCTTACCATGCATTTATCGCGTTGGGAAAGTGCCTCCTTCAAGTTCAATCCCATCATGTTAGTGCTGTTGGTTTTGCCATCATCGCCTGAGAAAGTAAGATTGGCAACTTTCATTATATTTGAGCTAGGTTCCTCATATTTCTCCATTATTGACAACACTTGTGTTGTCATATTCTCTTCTGCAAAAGGTTTAAACATGATGAGTAATGGAAATGTCGAACTCATATAAAAATAACTTTCAAAAATTTGCCACACTTCTAGTGAACTACATAAAAATGAATTCATAACTCTGATAATGGTGAACAGTACATTGCATTTGGTAATTATTAAAAAATCACAAAATTTCATTTTTGTGTAGCTCACATGTTAACATATTTCATCGTGACACATTATACACTTGTGGAATGCATCCACATGAACATATGTATAAAAACCTATGATTTTTTCAAAGTTTGAACTATGGTTTTTGATATTTTAAATTCAAGCTCCAAAATGCCTCACTCGCAAAACCTATCAAGATAAACAGCAATGCAATTGCTAAATTAGCAATAATAAGCAACCTTCCAAAAAGTGCTACAATTTTGGGGAAAATGTAACCCACGCATATGCACATAAGTGAAATTCCACCCAAAATCAAGTTTGAGCAAGTTACCCAAGAAAAGGAAAATTCAATAAAGTAATGGTAAAAATAATTCGTTTGAGCACATGGTTAGCACACACGTGCACAATGCAGTATAGTACAAACTCATGCAACGTAAATCATTATAACACTCATACATCAGAACATAAAATAGATAAGTCACTTTATTTCACTCTTTACGAATATTGGCCACACCGCCTACTTGTTCCCAGCTAGCAACTTTGCATAAGTTATCATTGTGTCCTTTTTCCTCCGCCTTCTTGCGAAGCTCCAATATCATGTTGCCAGCGGCAGAGCACCTCGCATCATGTGGGGTCGGACGAGGATTGCCTGGGATGCTCATCTCAAAATCAGGGAATTCCAAATGTACTTTGCCGACATGCATTCCTCAAAAGATAGGAGATTGACTAGTGAATAAGTGTTCAAAAACAATATGTAACTATGAATGAGAGAAGATGGCGCTAAATCAAATAGCAGTTCCTGGTTATTGCTAGGTGGAGATGTATTCAATCCTTGACAAGTGGAATGCAATTAAGTGAGTAGAGGTGATCTCTTATAGATCGTATAATGGCGCGACACATGACTTTGGTAACCATGGATCGAACCATGACATTGAATAAACCCAACACCTGAACAAGGCATAGACAAGTGGTTTATAGATCTTACCACTTGAAAATTCTTTGGCCCAAGCATTCTAAGCACAGTACACCATGTATGCTAACAGCTCAATGCTTGATACTAAGGGGACACTATAGGGATTGGATTCAATAAACGCTAATCAGGAAGTACGTGGCACAAGACCCATTTGTACGGAATTCTTTATTTTTGTGCAATATGGTACATGAACCCAATGCTTGTCCATTTGGAAAATTAAAGAGATAAGAGTAAATGTATTTACACATACCGTCTGCTAGTGAAGGTACTACTGTGTATCTAGGGGCCATCCAATCACAATCACAGAAGATCTCATCTGGCTCCTCCATTGACAGGTGTCAAAGATACAAATTGCATTTAAAAATTTAATGCATCCGTTCAGCACAAGGTTTCTTACCATGCATTTATCGCGTTGGGAAAGTGCCTCCTTCAAGTTCAATCCCATCATGTTAGTGCTCTTGGTTTTGCCATCATCGCCTGAGAAAGTAAGATTGGCAACTTTCATTATATTTGAGCTAGGTTCCTCATATTTCTCCATTATTGACAACACTTGTGTTGTCATCTTCTCTTCTGCAAAAGGTTTAAACATGATGAGTAATGGAAATGTCGAACTCATATAAAAATAACTTTCGAAAATTTGCCACACTTTTAGTGAACTACATAAGAAATGAATTCATAACTCTGATAATGGTGAACAGTACATGCATTTGTAATTATTAAAAAATCACAAAATTTCATTTTTGTGTAGCTCACATGTTAACATATTTCATCGTGACACATTATACACTTGTGGAATGCATCCACATGAACATATGTATAAAAACCTATGATTTTTTTCAAAGTTTGATCTATGGTCTTTGATATTTTGAAAATTCAAGCTCCAAAATGCCTCACTCGCAAAACCTATCAAGATAAACGTCAATGCAATTGCTAAATTAGCAATAATAAGCAACCTTCCAAAAAGTGCTACAATTTTGGGGAAAATGTAACCCACGCATATGCACATAAGTGAAATTCCACCCGAAATCAAGTTTGAGCAAGTTACCCAAGAAAAGGAAAACTCAATAAAGTAATGGTAAAAATAATTCGTTTGAGCACATGGTTAGCACACATGTGCACAATGCAGTACAGTACAAACTCATGCAACGTAAATCATTATAACACTCATACATCAGAACATAAAATAGCTAAGTCACTTTATTTCACTCTTTAAGAATATTGGCCACACCGCCTACTAGTTCCCAGCTAGCAACATTGCATCAGTTATCATTTTGTCCTTTTTCCTCCGCCTTCTTGCGAAGCTCCAATATCATGTTGCCAGCGGCAGAGCACCTCGCATCATGTGGGGTCGGACGAGGATTGCTAGGGATGCTCATCTCAAAATCAGGGAATTCCAAATGTACTTTGCCGACATGCATTCCTCAAAAGATAGGAGATTGACTAGTGAATAAGTGTTCAAAAACAATATGTAACTATGAATGAGAGAAGATGGCACTAAATCAAATAGCAGTTCCTGGTTATTGCTAGGTGGAGATGTATTCAACCGTTGACAAGTGGAATGCAATTAAGTGAGTAGAGGTGATCTCTTATAGATCGTATAATGGCGCGACACATGTCTTTGGTAACCATGGATCGAACCATGACATTGAATAAACCTAACACCTGAACAGGGCATAGACAAGTGGTTTATAGATCTTACCACTTGAAAATTCTTTGGCCCAAGCATTCTTAAGCACAGTTGTAACACTCGGGTAATCAAGCTACAGTAAAACTCTCCTAATGATGCCATGTCATCTGCGATTACTGTTACTAATCTCGGGATAATTCGAAACCGCGTCAAATTCAAACTTAAAATTAAAGTCGACAATAAAAGTTTTCAAAATTGAAACAAGAATGTTCGGTGGGCGCCAAATATTACAAAGGTAATTATGGTGCAGAAAACACATTTTTAGTAAAAGACTAAATACTTTAAAATGAAATAAAACAGAAAAGAAAAAAAATAAAGAAAAGAAAGAAAGAAAGAGAAAGGAAAACCCCCCAAACCCCCCTGGGCCATCTGGCCCAGCTAACCCACCTGTCCCATCCGGCTGAACCGGCCCGCCTCTCCCTGCCGCCTCCCTTCCCTGTTCCCTCGACCCGAGTCGGAACAGGGGCGCGTCCCCGCCGCACCCTCTCGCCGGTGACGACGAGGGGATAAGGTCGCCACGCGCCGCCCCCTCGGTCTCTCCTCCCACTCACCCCCATGCTGGCCTCGGTTCTTGCGCCTCCCACTCCCCTCCAGAGCCACCGCACCTCACCCCCTCGTTCCCCACCGCAACCGAGCGCCGCCATGGCCTCGCCGCCGTAGTACTCGCGGCCACCGCGACCTCCAAGCCCTTCCGACGTGTCCGCTCACTCCGCCTCCCTCGACTACGCCTCCACGTCAAGACGCAGGATGCCGAGCACCATCGAATGCTGCCCCAACCTCATCTTCTTCCTGGGATCCCCGACACATCTCCGCCGAGCGCCGTCGACTCTCCGGCTACTAAACTCCCAAGGGACATCTTGCATGCCGCACGGTGAGCTCCCCATCTCCCGCCCATCTCCGTTAGCTCCCTCGCACGCCCTAGCTAGCTGCCGCCGAAGCACCCAAGCGCTCCGCCACGGACCCCATCGCCGACGAGTCTCCAATGACCAAATGGTCACGGGCTCGTGTCGGTTACGCTCCTCATGCCGTGTAGATCCTCCCCAACCACTCCATTTCTTCGCTAGCTCGCCCCAGCTCCACTCTCCTCGAGCTCCCGACTATGCTGCCGACTGCGCACGTCGCTGGCGCCCTTCCGGTGACCAAATGGTCACGGGGCCGAGCCCTTTGAGCTCAGCGCGTCGCGCAGCTCCACCCTAGCCTTCCCGCTCGCCCCGAAGCGCGCTGCATCGCCGTCTTCATCCTCGCCCGAATAGCAGCCCGCCGCGCTCGTCGCTGGTGACCATTCCGGCCACCCCCGCTGTCACATCCCTAGCTGCTGGTAGTGCTCCAGGCTAGCTCATGTGTGCATCATATTTAAATTCTGAAAATTTGAACTGAGGGAATTATTGGAAGCCTCAAAACCCTAAATAAAAGAGGGGCAAAAACCCTAGAAATCTTATTCATTGCTCCAAATGGCTCTTCTAAAATGTTTGATAATTTTGGTAAGGGTTCTGGTCCCAACCAAAATATTGAACATTTTTAAGGATTTATTTTTGGGACTTTGAATTTAAATCATAGCTATTTGAATTGGACTTATATCTACTGTTAAATAAATATAGGTCCAATAATTCTGAAATATTTTTGTGGAGCATTGTTTTAATTCCTTTTAGCTCCCAAAAATATTGTCAGAAGCAAAATAAATTGAATTGGTTTCAAAACCAAATTCAAAACAAACCTGCAAAATAGAAAAACTGAAATAATTAGAAAAAAACAAAACAGAAGAGAGAAGCCCAGCTTACCTGGGCCACTCACCTGTAGCCGGCCCAGCTCTCCCGCTGGCCCAGGCCCACCTCCTCCCCCGCCCCCCCCCTTGTCCTCTTCTTCCTCTGCCAGTAGGCAGAGGCGAGGCGTGGCGCGCGCCCGAAGAGCGCCGGCGCACCTCCTGCTTCGCCGTGGCAGCCTCCCTCCTCGACGCCCGCGACGCCACGCACCCCCCAGGCCTCTCACTCTCTCCCCGAGCTCTCCCCCCTCCTCTGTTTCTCTCTCCCTCTCCGTGCCGAGCGCAGCCGTCGCCACCGACGCTGTTCGCCGCGGCCACCGGCCACCCTCGCCTCGCCGATGCCTCCAGAAGAACCGCCGCGCCTTCTTCTTCGTCTCCACCAACCCATGTGACGGCCGGAAGCCTCGGAGCGCCGTCCCCGACGTCTTCTTCCTCCTCGGGCCACCGAGATTGCCGGCGACCTCCCGTCGTCACCAGCCCCTCCCCGAGCCCGCCGTTCGCCTCGTCGCCACCGTTGTGAGCTCCTACGCCTCCCCTCCCTCTTTCCCCCTTCGATTGCGCCCTGTAGCACCGATCCCACCGGAGCCGCGAGCTCGGCTCCGCCGGCGATGTCGCCGCCGTCACTGCAGACAGCAAGGCTCGAAACCGAGCACGGCACCGTGCTCCTAGCATCCTCAGGAGCTCGGCGAGCCCCTTAACCATCCCCTCCCGTCCTCTATGGCCTCGCCCCCGCTCGAAACCCGAAGCTCCGCCGCCGCCGCAAGCCCCACTCCGGAAAGCGCTGACCACCCCGCGTCCTTCCGTCGCGTTCTCCGGATGCGCACGAGCACTAGGAACCCACAGAGCCTCTCCGCGCGGCGTTTGGACGCCGGAGCAAGAAACCCGAGGGTCTCCGCCGTCTCGGCCTCGCCGGCGTCAAGCCGCCGGCGGGTTAGGCCCCGCTGACCAGGGGTTTGACCCCCCTGGGTCGATGACAGGTGGGGCCAGCCCCCCTGTTAATTAGTTTAGTCTATTTTAACTAATTACCCCTCTGCTGACACTGACATGCGGGCCCAGGCTCTAATTAAATTAGGTTAGTTAGTTAGTCACTGACGTGTGGACCCCACACGTCATTTTTGACTCTGGGTGACCCAGTTGACCTGCTGACGTCATGATGATGTCAGGCTGACGCAGTAAAGTATTTCTGGAATCAAATAAATTAGAAAATGATTTATTAATTCCAGAAATGCCTAAAACTTCAATAAATCATAGAAAATTAACCGTAACTCCAAATTTAATAAATTATATATGAAAAAATTATCAGAAAATTCAAGGAATCCATCTGTGCCATTTTCATGCATGTTAGAAAAACTTATCACTACTGTTTAGGCAAATGAAGTAAATGGCATTTAAATAATCACATATGGAGTTTGAATTTGAATCTTGTATTCAAACCAACTTCATTTAATCTGTTGCTAGTTGCATTAGCTCAAAACACATTCATTTTGCCATGTCATGATCATGCATCATATTGTGCATTGCATTGATTGTGTTTTTCTGTGTTGCCAGTATTTGTCCCCTCTCGATAGACGCGATACCGATGATGTGATCGTTGACACTGATGAAGACTCAATGTTATCTTCAGAAGTGCCAGGCAAGCAAAACCCCCTTGTTCATTCCGATAAAATCCCACTCTCTCGCTCCTGCTCTCTTTTACTGCATTAGGACAACAACGATCATATTGATACTTGCTGCGGTAGCTGAACCCCTTTATCCTTTGCATGACCTGTCATTGCCACAGTAAATAGATGGAAACCCACTAGCATGAGTAGGAGTTGTTTGAGCCCTAATGTGCCTACTCATTCATGCTTGTTCGTCATGCCTGCTACTGCTTAGAGTTGAGTCAGGTCTGTTTCATCGGGGATGAATCAGAGGCGTGTGAACATGTCCTACTGTGTGTGAGCTAAGTGTGTGAACACGATTGGTAAAGGTAGCGGTGAGAGGCCATGTAGGAGTACATGGTGGGTTGTCTCATTGCAGCCGTCCTCAGGAACTGAGTTCTGTGTTTGTGATCCATGAACAGCTACTACCACACATTGGGTTCCGGTAACTCGACCCCCTCTCGACTTATTAATCAACATGATCTCTGTCCAGGAGTTGCAACTAGTTTCTGGTGTTTGTAGGTAGTGTTAGTAGTCTACCAAGTGGCACCCGGTACAGGTGGGCTTGGGACAGACTAGGCACAGTGGCCCGGGTGTACCAAGTGGCACCCGGTTGGTGGGCTTGGGAACCCTGCACACATCGTTTGGGGCCGTAAGCGACACCCCGGCCGCGATCTCCTTGCGGATGGAACCTGAATAGGCGATAAACCTGGACTAGAGACTTGTTCGGCTTAGTCAGGTCGTGGCCGACTCCCTCGCCCGGCTTCCGCTTGAAGGTTGCCGAGGTACATGACGTGTACAGGGCGATAAGTGGCGAAAGCGTGTGTGAAGAAGTACACCCCTGCAGGGTTAACATCATCTATTCGAATAGCCGGATTCCTCGGATAATGGAAACTTGGACCCCTTGTACAGTTCATAGACAAGTGAAAGTGGATACTCTAAAATACGCAAGATAAGCGTGAGTGCTATGGATGGCGTTCTCGTAGGGAGACGGGAGCGGATCCATAGTAGTGTATTGATATGGTGAATATGTGGACTCGTGTGCGCCACTTCAAAAGAGTTACTTGCAGTCGTAGTTCAGGATAGCCACCGAGTCAAAGCTGGCTTGCTGCAGTCAAACCCTACCATCCCCTTTGTTGATAATGATGCATATGTAGATAGTTCTGATGTAAGTCTTGCTGGGTACATTTGTACTCACGTTTGCCTATTTTATGTTTTTGCAGAGAGACTTCAGTCTCACTAGTAGTTCCACGTGGACTTCGACGTTTAGCTTGATACCTCAGCTACGATCTTGTGCCCTCGGCAGGATCTGTTAGATAGTCAGGCTTCTCAGCCTTTTTCATTTATAGATGTCTGTACTCAGACATGATAGCTTCCGCTTGTGCTTTGACTTGTATGCTCTGATTGTTGGGTCGTGAGACCCATGTTTGTAATGTCTCGCTCCTCGGAGCCTAATGAATAATTACTTGAGTCGTAGAGACATGTTGTGATGCCATGTTGTAGTTGCACATATCGAGCATATTGTGTGTATGTTATTGAAATGCTTGGTATGTGTGGGATCTGACCATCTAGTTGTTTATCTTTAGTAGCCTCTCTTACGGGAAATGTCTCCTAGTGTTTCCACTGAGCCATGGTAGCTTGCTACTGCTCCGGAACACTTAGGCTGGCCGGCATGTGTCCTTCTTCGTTCCTGTGTCTGTCCCTTCGGGGAAATGTCACGCTTTGAGTACCGAGTCCTGTTAGCCCGCTACAGCCCGGTTTACCGGAGTCCTGCTAGCCCAGTGCTACAGCCTGGACCCACTTGCTGATGACCGACACGTTCGAAAGCTGGGTCATGGATGCCTGTCCCTGTAAGTCTGTGCCACTTTGGGTTTACGACTAGTCATGTCAGCCCGGGCTCCTTATCATATGGATGCTTAGCGACACTATCATATACGTGAGCCAAAAAGGCGCAAAACGGTCCGGGCAAAAGGTAAGGCGACACCCGTGGGGATACCGTGCGTGAGGCTGCAAAGTGATATGAGGTGTTACCGGCTAGATCGATGTGACATCGAGTCGGGGTCCTGACAGCGCTGGTATCAGAGCTTGACTGCCTGTAGGTTTACCAAGCCAAACTGGTCGAAGTTGAGTCTAGAATTCTTTAGTTATATAAGGGAATTGATTGTGGGATGGAACGTAAGGCTCTTTTTACTCCTTAATACCTTATGCTTCTGATCTGAGTCATCCAGGTTTCCAAACAGTCTGATGCATCTGCAAATCCTCCTCCTGTTTCCGATGTGCCTTTGGTCAGATTAATCACACAAATCAGTGAGTTGAGGTTACTTTACTGCCTCGACCTTTATGTTGGAGTTATTATTATGACCCTAGGTGTCTTAGGGGATCATCTAGTAATTTAGCCATGATTTGTGTTCCAGTGTGATGATTCTGGCCATCATTCTCGAAAGCATCCGTGATGCTACTTAGTAGTAGGTATTCTATCCCCTGGGTTTTGAACCGAGATTCACTCTACTTACTTCATGTTGATAGTTATGCCTCGTTCTTTAGGTTATTAGTAACCTTTGCATTAGTCCTCGATGTTCGTGGTATTCCCTTCTTCCAAATACTATGAACCGTTTATGGCAGATGTTCCTCGCTGATCGAAAGATCACAATCAGAGTGGTCCTCGATGGGTTCTCGATTCTATATTGTGACTCTGCCAGTTCTACTTTCATGCATGGGTTATCCGAAGAAATATGTTGAATTCGTTCGACATGCTAGTCCATGCATCCACAACTTGGAAAATCATATGTTCTTTTGAGTTGTCCTCTTTAGTTGTTTTCTGACCTCGTCTATCAATTGATAGTCAAAAGTATGCGTGCGTTCGTTTATTCGATGCCTATTACTCTTGTGGTCCGTCAAGCCATTCTGTCCTGACTGACTTGGAGAACAAACTCCAGTACTCTTCCATATCTAGGATGGGGTCAAAGTAGTTGTATTCCGCAGATCAAATGCAATCCAGCTTTGGTTCTGTTCTAACTTGGAGTATTACCCCTTTATGTCCAGAATTGTCATGAGAACTGCACAACTCTCATGAATTTTGACGTAGTAATCACTTCTCACCATCATTAAGTCCCATTCCCGGCCATTCGTGTTGATGCACGGACATACCGACAAATGAATCTGTGATGTGGGAAATCAATCCTCCAGCATACCCGTTGCTTGGTAGTTAAAGGATAATAATTTCAATCTTCGCACTGTTGGTTATTGAATCAACATTCTAAGATTGACGTGCTACCTAGTCCCATTCTCCTTGGTTCACTCCTCGATTCGATGAGATTAGGGATTATTTCAAATTCTTGCTCTATTGATCATATCATCTTGCCCTGAAAAGCAAGATTGTTCTCGAGCTTAGTAAACATATCGGTGGATCGTGATTTCCTGAAGGTCTTCTCGATGTATTACCAGGTTGTCACCTGACCGCTATGTTGAGCTCGTGATCAAGTTGTTTCTTGTGAACCACCTTCTCTCCAAGAATCGGTGTTAGATATCGCCTGAAACTAGTTTGGGTTAAGCTAAACGACAATTGGAGGGTTGGAAGATAAAAGCCTGCCTGACTTAGTTTCGTTAAAAAGAATATTCTTGTGTAGTGTGTGTTGAACGGAAGATGATATCTTCATCGATTGGTTCCTGTGATCAGTTGTTGGACCTATTGTCTTATCAATCCTTTGATTTGAGTGTGGGCTATCGTCAAATCAAATCAGTACCAACGATGTTCGTAAGTTGTCTTACTCATGGTTGATCCCTCGAGCATACACCATTATATCTTTTGGGGCTGACCAATGCTATCACCGTGTTCACACGATGGTGGAAGTCCAGTGATATGGAAATTCCGATGAGTTGTTGTTGAGCCATTGACAACATTCTTATCTCCTCCATGATGTTGTTGAACATTAAGTTAGTGTTGGAAACTTTTGAAAGCATTTTCTTCATGCCCCGTTCATGAAGTATATGTTTGGATAAAAGAAGTGACTTCCTTTGATTCACGTGCATTTGATGTAAGTTGCCGACGTGAATTCGAGAAAGTTTGTTCTTGCTCCTCTGGAATCATCCCAAGTCGGTCATGCACGTGCGAAGAATTCTGTGGTCTGTTAGACTGATCATCTTCATTCCATATGCATATCCTAGCACACCAAGCCACTGATTGACTTGTTCAAGGAAAAGAAGTCTATGCTTGGGATCTAATCCATGGACTTGCGTAAAGACTTCGATATCCTCGATGATGGCTCCCAACCAGAACTCGGTAGTGTTTTATTGTAAGACTACCATGTGGGCATGCTTGTCTGGAACAACGTGTTCACATGTTTGTAGCAGAACCAGCTCATGTTTTGGAGCTTGCTATCGTAGTTCATTTCCCGAGAATCTCGCAACGTCATCTCGTCGATTTGTGTTACAAACTTTCATTTTTCTTCCTAGACTCGATGAGTCTGGAATATCCTGACACCAACCAGATCTGAGTCTCAGGCAGATATGATGGTTGGAACATTTCCCAAGAACTATAATATTGGTCCCTCGATAACCGGTAAAGTGGTTGTCGTGGCCAACACACCCAGCCGGAAGACCTATTATTGTAGTATCTTGGTTGAGGAAGTTAGCCACCTCCCCATAAGGATTTCGTAGGATTTACCTCCGTAACTGTTCCTTACGGATTCTATTGCTCCCGAAGTCCGACCTTTACTTGATGTTCTAGTTATCAAACCATATCTATGAATGGGTTACACTAGCACATCAAGGAGAACATTAGAAGCGGAGTGCTAAATGTCTCTCGGTCGATCATCCAGATTTTATTTCCTTGTCCCTGCCAAGGGTGAAATCTGAGAAGGTGTTATCTTCCTTTGCATCTGCATCCTCCATCATCATTCATCATGGTAGTAAGTTGTATTACCGGACCCTTGACACGGATGTTGGTAAAACCTTGATGAATATGGAAATGCTCAAGTTCTTGAGAGCACGCACAAGTGCTAGGTGTTTTCATCGGCACTAACTGGGTTTGCTCTCAGTTTCCTCGGCAACGCTATGATCTTTTCAAATGGTGAATTCACTCTCTGTTGTTGGGTTCTTCCCCAGTTACCAGAATCATTCCCAGCATTTGCATTTTGTTTCTAGCTTGCACCGCCAATGTGCCATTCTACCATGGGTCTCTTCCATTTCCGGTGATAAGCAGATTCATCCATTACGTTGTCTTCAACAAGGTAATCCACATCATCCAAGTCCGAGTATGCCATTCTACCGACCCCCTCCAAACGATCGTTGTGAATTGCCTTATGCTGGTATGAAGAGTTTCAATGATCTTTAAATCAAAGGTAATTCTTTTTGCCACTTAAGATAATACCCTACGATCACCCTCCTCCAGGATGTTTCGTCGTGGTTTCATGGCAATTCAACTCCTCGCTACGTTAACAATCGATTACCACCTTCTTAAGCGTGAAATTGTTGTCTACCTAGTGAACCTTCGTCATCCGTCTCTTTCCACCCCTCTTGATGTGTATCTCGTGTCTCAACCCGAGAGATGGTCCTATGTCTCATTCCGTGAGTTGTTCGATCTTCAAGAAGATCGACCCTTCTAGAGTCTCCTTCTTCCCTCCATGTCATGTTGACAGGATTTCTCAGAGCAAGACGACAAGACAAAGATGGTGAATGAATCAACGTTCAACTGAAGTACAACCTGGATCATGAAGATTGTACTAGTTTGCGTTTCCCATTCATCCTACCCTACGCTTGAATCTCGAGACGAGATTCTTGTTAGTGGGGGTGAGTTGTCACATCCCTAGCTGCTGGTAGTGCTCCAGGCTAGCTCATGTGTGCATCATATTTAAATTCTGAAAATTTGAACTGAGGGAATTATTGGAAGCCTCAAAACCCTAAATAAAAGAGGGGCAAAAACCCTAGAAATCTTATTCATTGCTCCAAATGGCTCTTCTAAAATGTTTGATAATTTTGGTAAGGGTTCTGGTCCCAACCAAAATATTGAACATTTTTAAGGATTTATTTTTGGGACTTTGAATTTAAATCATAGCTATTTGAATTGGACTTATATCTACTGTTAAATAAATATAGGTCCAATAATTCTGAAATATTTTTGTGGAGCATCGTTTTAATTCTTTTAGCTCCCAAAAATATTGTCAGAAGCAAAATAAATTGAATTGGTTTCAAAACCAAATTCAAAACAAACCTGCAAAATAGAAAAACTGAAATAATTAGAAAAAAACAAAACAGAAGAGAGAAGCCCAGCTTACCTGGGCCACTCACCTGTAGCCGGCCCAGCTCCTCCCGCTGGCCCAGCCCACCTCCTCCCCCCCTTGTCCTCTTCTTCCTCTGCCAGTAGGCAGAGGCGAGGCGTGGCGCGCGCCCGAAGAGCGCCGGCCACCTCCTGCTTCACCGTGGCAGCCTCCTGCCTCCCTCCTCGACGCCCGCGACGCCACGCACCCCCCCAGGCCTCTCACTCTCTCCCCGAGCTCTCCCCCTCCTCTGTTTCTCTCTCCCTCTCGTGCCGAGCGCAGCCGTCGCCACCGACGCTGTTCGCCGCGGCCACCGGCCACCCCTCGCTCGCCGATGCCTCCAGAAGAACGCCGCGCCTTCTTCTTCGTCTCCACCAACCCATGTGACGCCGGAAGCCTCGGAGCGCCGTCCCCGACGTCTTCTTCCTCCTCGGGCCACCGAGATCGCCGGCGACCTCCCGTCGTCACCAGCCCCTCCCGAGCCCGCCGTTCGCCTCGTTGCCACCGTTGTGAGCTCCTACGCCTCCCCTCCCTCTTTCCCCCTTCGATTGCGCCCTGTAGCCCGATCCCACCGGAGCCGCGAGCTCGGCTCCCGCCGGCGATGTCGCCGTCCGTCACTTGCAGACAGCAAGGCTCGAAACCGAGCACGGCACGTGCTCCTAGCATCCTCAGGAGCTCGCGAGCCCCTTAACCATCCCTCCCGTCTCTGTGGCCTCGCCCCGCTCGAACCCCGAAGCTCCGGCCGCCGCCGCAAGCCCACTCCGGCGAGCGCTGACCACCACCGGCGCGTCCTTCCGTCGCCTTCTCCGGATGCGCACGAGCACTAGGAACCCAAGAGCCTCTCCGCGCGGCGTTTGGACGCCGGAGCAAGAAACCCGAGGGTCTCCGCCGTCTCGCCTCGCCGGCGTCAAGCCGCCGGCGGGTTTTAGGCCCGCTGACCAGGGGTTTGACCCCCCTGGGTCGATGACAGGTGGGGCCAGCCCCCCTGTTAAATTAGTTTAGTCTATTTAACTAATTACCCTCTGCTGACACTGACATGCGGGCCCAGGCTCTAATTAAATTAGGTTAGTTAGTTAGTCACTGACGTGTGGACCCCACACGTCAGGGTTTGACTCTGGGCGACCCAGTTGACCTGCTGACGTCATGATGATGTCAGGCTGACGCAATAAGTATTTTCTGGAATTAATAAATTAAAATGATTATTAATTCAGAAATGCCTAAACTTCAATAAATCATAGAAAATTAACCGTAACTCCAAATTTAAATAAATTATATATGAAAAATTATCAGAAAAATTCAAGGAATCCATCTGTACCATTTTCATGCATGTTAGAACAACTTATCACTACTGTTTAGGGCAAATGAAGTAAATGACATTTAAATAACACATATGGAGTTTGAATTTGAATCTTGTATTCAAACCAACTTCATTTAATCTGGTTTGCTAGTTGCATTAGCCCAAACACATTCATTTTTGCCATGTCATGATCATGCATCATATTGTGCATTGCATTGATTGTGTTCCTTTTTGTGTTGCCGGTATTTGTCCCCTCTCGATAGACGTGATACCGATGATGTGATCGTTGACACTGATGAAGACTCAATGTTATCTTCAGAAGTGCCAGGCAAGCAAAACCCCCTTGTTCATTCCGATAAAATCCCACTCTCTCGCTCCTGCTCTCTTTTACTGCATTAGGACAACAACGACATATTTGATACTTGCTGCGGTAGCTGAACCCCTTTATCCTTTGCATGACCTGTCATTGCCACAGTAAATAGATGAAACCCACTAGCATGAGTAGGAGTTGTTTGAGCCCTGATGTGCCTACTCATTCATGCTTGTTTGTCATGCCTGCTACTGCTTAGAGTTGAGTCAGGTCTGATTCATCGGGGATGAATCAGAGGCGTGTGAACATGTCCTACTGTGTGTGAGCTAAGTGTGTGAACACGATTTGGTAAAGGTAGCGGTGAGAGGCCATGTAGGAGTACATGGTGGGTTGTCTCATTGCAGCCGTCCTCAGGAACTGAGTTCTGTGTTTGTGATCCATGAACAGCTACTACCACACATTGGGTTCCGGTACTTCGACCCCATCTCGATCTTATTAATCACATGATCTTCTGTCCAGGAGTTGCCAACTATGTTCTGGTGTTTGTAGGTAGTGTTAGTATCTACCAAAGTGGCACCCGGTATACGTGGCTTGGGACTAGACTTAGGCACAGTGGCCCGGTTGTACCAAGTGGCCCCGGTTGGTGGGCTTGGGAACCCTGCACACAGGTCGTTTGGGGGCCGTAGCGACACCACCCGCCGGATTCTCCTTGCGGATGGAACCTGAATAAGGCGATAAACCTGGACTAAGAGAACTCGTTCGGTTAAGTCAGGTCGTGGCCGACTCCCTCGCCCGGACTTCCGCTTGAAGGTTGCCGAGGTACATGACGTGTACAGGGCGATAAGTGGCGAAAGCGTGTGTGAAGAAGTACAAACCCCTGCAGGGTTAACATCATCTATTCGAATAGCCGGATTCTCGGATATGGAAACTTGGACCCCTTGTACAGTTCATAGACAAGTGAAAGTGGATACTCTAAAATACGCAAGATAAGCGTGAGTGCTATGGATGGCGTTCTCGTAGGGAGACGGGAGCGGATCCATAGTGGTGTATTGATATGGTGAATATGTGGACTCGTGTGCGCCACCTTCAAAAGAGTTACTTGCAGTCGTAGTTCAGGATAGCCACCGAGTCAAAGCTGGCTTGCTGCAGTCAAACCCTACCATCCCCTTTGTTGATAATGATGCATATGTAGATAGTTCTGATGTAAGTCTTGCTGGGTACATTTGTACTCACGTTTGCCTATTTATGTTTTTGCAGAGAGACTTCAGTCTCACTAGTAGTTCCACGTGGACTTCGACGTTTAGCTTGATACCTCAGCTACGATCTTGTGCCCTCGGCAGGATCTGATAGATAGTCAGGCTTCTCAGCCTTTTTCATTTATAGATGTCTGTACTCAGACATGATAGCTTCCGCTTGTGCTTTGACTTGTATGCTCTGATTGTTGGTCGTGAGACCCATGTTTGTAATGTCTCGCTCCTCGGAGCCTAATGAATAATTACTTGAGTCGTAGAGACATGTTGTGATGCCACGTTGTATTTGCACATATCGAGCATATTGTGTGTATGTTATTGAAATGCTTGGTTATGTGTGGGATCTGACCATCTAGTTGTTTATCTTTAGTAGCCTCTCTTACGGGAAATGTCTCCTAGTGTTTCCACTGAGCCATGGTAGCTTGCTACTGCTCCGGAACACTTAGGCTGGCCGACATGTGTCCTTCTTCGTTCCTGTGTCTGTCCCTTCGGGGAAATGTCACGCTTTGAGTACCGGAGTCCTGTTAGCCCGCTACAGCCCGGTTTACCGGAGTCCTGCTAGCCCAGTGCTACAGCCCGGACCCACTTGCTGATGACCGACACGTTCGAAGCTGGGTCATGGATGCCTGTCCCTGTAAGTCTGTGCCACTTTGGGTTTACGACTAGTCATGTCAGCCCGGGCTCCTTATCATATGGATGCTAGCGACACTATCATATACGTGAGCCAAAAGGCGCAAACGGTCCCGGGCAAAGGTAAGGCGACACCCGTGGGGATACCGTGCGTGAGGCCGCAAAGTGATATGAGGTGTTACCGGCTAGATCGATGTGACATTGAGTCGGGGTCCTGACACCCGCCGTCGTGCTCCCCTCCATCGGACGCGTCAGATTTGGTGCCCCGTAGCGCGATTCCGGCCAACTCCGGCGAGGGGCCGCCTCTGTTGGGTCGCTGGAGTCACTCCGGCACCGTCCGCCGACGTGGCTAGGCGGGCCCCACCCCTGGGTTGCTGCCTGTGGGCCTGGGGGCCCCAACTGGCCACGTTGACCAAGTCAACTTCACTGACGTGGCAGCTACTGCCAGTGACATGCGGGCCCCATGCCATAAAACAAATAAAAACAAATATATAAACTACTAATTAATTAAGTTAATTAACTAAAACCTAATTATACACTGACTGCTGGGGCCACCCACTAATTAACCCATTTTTGTTCGTTTTAAAACTCTGTTAAGGCCCTTGAACAATGACATGTGGGTCCCACTGGACCCATCCTGTCTAGTTTGACTGGTCCAACCGACCAGTTGACCCTGTGGACACCCACCTCTGATGTCGATGCCATACATCATCACACACTTGTTTTGGATAATGTTGGAATTAAATAATATAAATTAAAATCAGAAAACAATGATCTTAAATCTTTAGACAAATCATTATCTTTTTAACTCCGTAATCGGATGAAATACTTTGGTACATTGAAAGTTGCTTCAGAAGCGTCTGGAGACCTGATTCCGGTATACGCACACCGTTCGTTCCGCCACACCCTCCCATAACCTAGTCGGAAGTCGTAGCTTTCCCCCTCCCGGGCTCCTCTGCCCGAAATACACCGCGAAACACCGGGATGACCTTCCCGGATGTTCCCCCCCTTCACCCGGTATCCACCTCATACCGTGTTTAGGGAACCCCTAGCACTATTACTTGTCTTGTCAATGCATCGGTCTAGGCATTCCTGTTTTGTATTGTTATTCATTGTTTCTTCCCCCCTCATTCTTCCGGCTAGACACCCGAGACCGACGCCGCTGCTACCCAGTACGACTACGGAGTTGACGACCCTTCTCTCTTGCCAGAGCAACCAGGCAAGCCCCCCTTTGATCACCAGATATCGCCTACTCTTCTCCCTACTGCTTGCATTAGAGTAGTGTAACATGTTACTGCTTTCCATTAATCCTATTCTGATGCATAGCCTGTCCTTGCCACTACTGTTGATACCTTTACCTGCAATCCTAATGCTTAGTATAGGATGCTTGTTTATCATCAGTGGCCATACATTCTTGTCCGTCTGCCATGCTATATTATCGGGCCGTGATCACTCGGGAGGTGATCACGGGTATATACTATATACTTTATACAAGATACATGTGGTGTCTAAAGACGGGTCGGCTTGTGGAGCACCCGCGAGTGATTCACGGATTGCGGGCTGAAAGGACCATTGTCCCAACAGCCCTCTATGTGGATCTTTGTGGCGAAGCGACAGGGCAGGTTGAGACCACCTAGGAGAGAGGTGGGCCTGTCCCTGGTCGGCGTTCGCGGTTATTTCAAAATAACACGCTTAACGAGATCTTGGTATTTGATCTGAGTCTGGCCACTGGCCTATACGCACTAACCATCTACGCGGGGACAGTTATGGGCACTCGACGTTGTGGTATCAGCCGAAGCCTTCGTGATGTCAGCGACTGAGTGGCGCGCGCCGGATTGGACCGTAAGCCTGCTCTTGTATTAAGGGGGCTAGTTCTGCTTCCGGCCGCGTACGCAACGTGCAGGTGTGCAATGGGCGATGGGCCCAGACCCCTGTGCCATAGCATTTAGACCGGCGTGATGACCTCTCTGTTGTGCCTAGGTAGGGCTACGACGTGTTGATCTTCCAAGGCCGGGCATGACCCAGGAAAGTGTGTCCGGCCAAATGGGATCGAGCGTGTTGGGATATGTGGTGCACCCCTGCAGGGAAGTTAATCTATTCGAATAGCCGTGATCTTCCGAGGCCGGGCATGACCCAGCAAAGTGTGTCCGGCCAAATGGGATCGAGCGTGTTGGGATATGTGGTGCACCCCTGCAGGGAAGTTAATCTATTCGAATAGCCGTTATATTCGGTAATAGGATGACTTGGAGTTGTACCTTCACCTTATGACAACTAGAACCGGATACTTAATAAAACACACCCTTCCAAGTGCCAGATACAACCGGTGATCGCTCTCTCACAGGGCGACGAGGGGAGGATCATCGGTTAGGATTATGCTATACGATGCTACTTGGAGGACTTCAGTCTACTCTCTTCTACATGCTGCAAGGAGGCTGCCAGAAGCGTAGTCTTCGAAAGGACTAGCTATCCCCCTCTTATTCCGGCTTTCTGCAGTTCAGTCCACATATATAGCCTTATTCCAGTTGATACCAATGCATACATATGTAGTGTAGCTCCTTGCTTGCGAGTACTTTGGATGAGTACTCACGGTTGCTTTCTCCCTCTTTTCCCCCTATCCCTTCTACCTGGTTGTGCAACCAGACGTTGGAGCCCAGGAGCCAGACGCCACCGTCGACGACGACTCCTACTACACGGAGGTGCCTACTACTACGTGCTGCCCGCTGACGACGACCAGGAGTAGTTTAGGAGGATCCCAGGCAGGAGGCCTGCGCCTCTTTCGATCTGTATCCCAGTTTGTGCTAGCCTTCTTAAGGCAAACTTGTTTAACTTATGTCTGTACTCAGATATTGTTGCTTCCGCTGACTCGTCTATGATCGAGCTCTTGTATTCGAGCCCTCGAGGCCCCTGGCTTGTAATATGATGCTTGTATGACTTATTTTATTTGTAGAGTTGTGTTGTGATATCTTCCCGTGAGTCCCTGATCTTGATCGTACACGTTTGCGTGTATGATTAGTGTACGTGAATCGGGGGCGTCACAAGTTGGTATCAGAGCCGACTGCCTGTAGGAATCCCCCTTCCACACTCCTTGGCCGAAGTTGAGTCTAGACATTACAAAAACTTTTACTAACATGGTTGTGTGCCTTACGGGCCCACGTCGCCATCTGGGTGGTATTAGGATCTTTTACTCCTCGATCCTTACTCTGGGACTCTGAACTCTCTCCTACTCGGGTTAAACGATTTTACTAACTCTAACACTAGGATCCCGTGACCACGTTCACCCCAAAGTTGGATAAGCCCTAGTTATTCTTTAGAGTAGTATTTGAACATTATCCACATTGTCATTTGACTCCTGTGAAAACATCTTTGTTTTCAGATGGAACCCACGAGGCAGGTCGTGCGCCACACGACGGCCATTGGTGCCTCAGGATCACCTGCTGTGTTGGTTGAGATGATGACCTATCTGGGTTATCGCTGGCACCCTGAGTACACCGTCTATGAGGAGTATCAGGACTTCAACCAGGAGCAGTACCGTGCCATCGTCCACCTCTACTCTCGGGAGTATGACTCCACTACCGTGCTGCACACTGCTCATGGTGTTGGAGTGACTATCGATATGGCGGTCCACGATGCTGCTTATGCTGCTCTGACACGTCTTCGTGGAGAGTATCAGGAGTTGGACACCTCCCCCTTCAGGCACATTGCTATCGCATCCGATGTTGGTGCGGAGGGATACTACACTGCTGCCTACTCCACTGTCACCCGAGAGCCCTTCTACCATCAGAACCTGGTTCTGCATGCTGATGGGCTGGATAGAGCTAACCGAGCTCTTCGCCACGAGTTGTACACCACCCGTCAGCACCTGTATCGTGCTCTGACGCTGTTGCACCCCTCTGTCCGCTCTGGTGATCTGTCGCGTTCTGCGATCTACCCTGCCGGACCGTGATGCCCCAGGGCGTCGGCTGGCCAGATGTGGGAGGCTACTCTCCTGCATTGGTCCTCTCCTGCCACCTGCGCATCGGGTTCCGCCAGAGTATCCGCGGACCCCAGGCTACTCGCGTGGAGGTCTTCCCTTCGCGTCACTACCAGCTGTCGGGCTACACCTACCTCCGCAGTACCGCATGGGACTGATGTAGACTTGCTTGTTAGTGTTAGATGCATTCGCCGCGAGCCTGTGTGCCGCCTATGATGTCTTAGCCTATGTACTGAACTCTGTGTACGAACTCTATGCATGATCTCTTTTGTAAGATATGTCGACTACTATGTACTATCTATCGTGCTACTTTCGTTGTGCATGTTTCATCATGAATGATTCTTGTCTTTGCAAATTTCTCAATGCTGAACTACCCCTGTTATATATTAGCAGGATGGTTAGACCAGGTGGTCGTGGTCGTGGTGGCAACGCCCCACCACCGCCTGAGTACATGGCTGGATGATGCAACAGTTTGAGCTGAATCGCCAGTTCATGGAGAATATTATGGCTCAGTTTCCTCGCCCCAATATGAACCAGCAGCCAACCCAAGTGACTCTGCAGGATTTCATGCGCCTCAACCCAACCATGTACCGCAGCTCAACTCAGTCTCTGGATGCTGATGACTGGCTCCGTGACATCACCTATGAGATGGAGTCTGCTGATGTAGCCCCTGCCAGCTATGTCACCTTTGCTTCCTTCTTCCTGAAAGGACCCGCAGCTCAATGGTGGGACAGCCACAGGCGTACTCTGCCAGCTGGAACAATCATCACCTGGCCAGACTTCCAAGCTGCCTTCCGTGCTCGCTTCATTCCTCAGGGAGTCATGGACCGGAAGAAGCGTGAGTTCCGCAACCTCACCCAAGGCAAAAACTGTGGAAGCTTATCAGCGGGAGTTTCTGGACTTGTCCCGCTATGCTGAAGAGGACATTGCAACTGATGCACGCAGACAGGAGAAGTTCCGTGATGGCCTTCAAGCTGACATCAAGCTCGCACTTCTAGTGCATGACTTTGCTGATTTCGCCACTTGGTGAACAAGGCCATCAATGTCGAAACTGGTCTGCAGGAATACCAGAGCTCTCACAGGCGCAACCGTGACACGGGCTCATCTTCGGGCCCGTCTTCGCAGAAGCGCAAGATATGGATTCCCAACAGCATGTACCAGCCGAATGCACCTGCCCCAAGGCAGACCTATGCTGCACCTCGTCTGCCTGCTCCTCCAACTAGGCAGCCAAGACTTCCAGCTCCACCACAAGCTCCTGTTCCCACTCCCAATAATGGTCTGTGCTACAAGTGTGGTCAACCAGGTCACCGTGCTAGGGATTGCAATCAGAACCAGAATCAACTGGCCCTCCCACACTGGCCGTGGAAGCAACCAGCCTCGCAACAACAATGCCAAGTCTTATGGTCGTGTTCATGCCAACCACGTTGATCTCAATGAAGTTCTAGACCAGCCTGCTACGTGATGGGTACACTCCTCGTAAATTCAGTACCAGCATCTGTTTTATTTGATCAGGAGCATCGCATTCATTCATGTCAGAAGATTTTGCATACAAGCATGACGTTAAATGTGAGGAGATGAACACTTCGTATTGGTAAAACCCCGCGGGACAATGTCAAACCTCATGGTTGCATCGATGTCCCTGGAAATCGAAGGCTGGAATTCTTGCCTCTCCCATTATCCTGAAGTCCTAACATCGACCTCATTCTGGGAATGGATTGGTTGAAAGCGCATACTGCTTCTATAGTTTGCGCCACTAAGGTCGTCCATCTGCTACACCCTTCTGATGAAATAAGCTTACCAAGCTCATCTAGTTCAGAACGCCGAGGCACGCTTTATGCCTTGAATGCGTTGAACGCTGCACCACTCGAGGGCATTGAAAACATTCCCGTCGTTCGTGAATTCCAAGACGTCTTCCCAGAAGAACTTCCAGGGATTCCCCCTGCTAGAGCTGTCGAATTCATCATCGACTTGAAACCCGGCACCACCCCTATAGCTAAACGACCCTACAAGATGCCGCCGCATGAACTCATTGAGCTTAAGGAGGAAATCGACAAATCTCTTGTCAAAGGTTTCATTCGCCCAAGTTGCTCTCCTTGGGGAGCACCTTCTCTCTTTGTTAAGAAGAAGGATGGGACAAACCGATTAGTCCAAGACTACCGTCCTATAAACCAAGCTACCATTCAGAATAAATATCCTCTTCCTCGGATCAATGATCTTTATGATCAACTGGCTGGCTCATCAGTGTTCTCCAAACTCGACTTGAGGTTGGGTTACCACCAGATCCGTGTTCGTGAAGAGGATCCCAAAAACCGCCTTCGTGACTCGGTATGGATCATACGAGTACACCGTCATGTCATTCGGCTTAACGAATGCTCCGCCACCTTCTCTCGTCTGATGAACTATATATTCATGGATTACCTCGACAAGTTCGTCGTGGTTTATCTGGACGATATCCTTGTATTTTCCAAGAACAAGGAAGAACATGCTGAACATCTTCGTCTTGTGCTGGAAAAGCTTCGAGAGCATCAACTGTATGCTAAGTATTCCAAGTGTGAATTCTGGCTCCCCGAAGTAACCTATCTTGGGCATGTCATCTCCAAGGATGGTATTGCCGTCAACCCTGAACGAGTTCAGGCTATTCTCGATTGGACTCCTCCGAAGAATGTCAAGCAAGTCCGAAGTTTTCTCGGTCTCGCCAGCTATTGCCGTCGATTCGTCGAGAACTTCTCCAAGATTGCCAGGCCTCTGACTAATCTGTTGCATAAGGGTGTCAAGTTCGAATGGACAGACAAGTGTCAGGAAAGTTTCCAGGCGCTCAAAGACAAGTTGACTTCTGCCCCGTGCTTGCTCCACCTGATACTAAGAAGGACTTCGTCATTTACTGCGACGCTTCCCGTCAAGGATTAGGCTGTGTCCTAATGCAAGAGCGCAGAGTGATTGCTTATGCCTCTCGTCAACTGCGCCCTCACGAAGAAAACTACCCAGTTCACGACCTCGAGCTTGCTGCTGTCATTCATGCACTGAAGCAGTGGCGACATTACCTTCTCGGTAATCGTTGCGAGATCTTCACCGACCACCAAAGTCTGAAGTATCTGTTTACTCAGCCAGATCTGAACCTCCGTCAGCAAGATGGATGGAGACTGTTGCAGACTTTGACGTGGGTATATCTATACCCCGGCAAGGCTAATGTAATGGCTGATGCCTTGAGCCGCAAGTCTTACTGCAACCACCTCCAGGTTCACAAAGTTCAGCCCTCGCTTGTCGAAGAATTTAGAAAGCTGAACCTCCATATTGTTCCTCCTGGAGCACTCGCTCCCCCTCCCCCGGAGTTCCGCAAGATGAATCTTCTTGTTGTTACTAAGGGTTCTCTAAATACCCTGGCTGTCGTACCAGATCTCGTAGCTGGTATAAAGACTATTCAAGGTTATGACTCTGAAGTCCATAAGATTAAACGCCATCTAGCAGAAGGAAAGCCCTCATTCTTCACTATCGCCGACGATGGCGCCTTGTATTTCAAAGGCCGCCTAGTGGTACCATGTTCGAAGAAAAACCTGGATAAGACTAAAAGGGTTATGCAAGAAGCTCATGATACGCCTCTGTCCATCCATCCTGGTAGTACAAAGATGTACCAGGATATTCGTCAAAGATTCTGGTGGTCTAATATGAAGCAGGACATTGCTCGTTATGTTGCTGAGTGTGACGTTTGTCGCCGTATCAAAGCAGAGCATCAAAGGCCTGCTGGAACTCTGCAACCTATCTCTATTCCTGAATGGAAATGGGACCATGTTGAAATGGACTTCGTCACTGGATTTCCCAAATCGCAGAAAGGTAATGATGCTATTCTTGTCGTCATTGACCGGCTTTCAAAGTTGCCCATTTTCTGGCGGTCAAAGAGACAATCACTGCTAGTCAGCTTGCTACTCTCTACATGGCCAGAATTGTTTCACTTCACGGTATTCCACTGGTTATCAGTTCAGACCGTGGCAGCTTATTCACTTCAAGTTTTGGGCAAGTTTCCAAGAAGCTATGGGAACTCATCTGTCGTTCAGTACTGCGTTTCATCCTCAGTCGCAAGGACAGGTTGAACGTGTCAACCAAGTTCTCGAAGACATGCTTCGAGCTTGTGTAATCTCATTCGGCAAGAAATGGGAGGAATCTCTTCCATATGCCGAGTTCTCTTATAATAATAGCTATCAAGCTAGTCTGAAGATGTCCCCCTTCGAAGTGCTATATGGACGAAAGTGTCGAACCCCTCTGAACTGGTCAGAAACGGGGAACGTCCACTCTTGGTCCGGATATTATCCAACAGGCCGAAGAACAAGTTCGCATTATTCGCGAGAATCTCAAGACTGCTCAGTCACGTCAGAAAAGTCAGTATGACCGTCATCACCAAGACATGGTCTATCAACCTGGCGAAAAGGCTTATCTTCGAGTTACACCAATGAAGGGTGCACCGCTTCGGGATCAAGGGCAAGCTAGCTCCTCGCTATATTGGTCCTTCACTATTCTCGAAAGGCGTGGAAAGTGGCATATCAACTGGAGCTTCCGCCGAACCTTTCTCAGGTTCACGATGTGTTCCACGTGTCACAACTCCGCCTGCTTCAAGGACCCAATCCGAGCAGTGGATCATGAAGTGCTCGAATTGCAACAGGACCTCTCCTATAAAGAGCATCCGGTCCGCATTCTCGACCAAGCTGAACGCCGCACACGTCAGAAGGCGATCAAGTTCCTCAAGTCCAGTGGTCGAATCACTCTGAAGACGAAGCCACTTGGGAACGCGAGGATCCTGCGTGATGAATACCCCGCACTGTTTCCTTCTACCTCCTAAATCTCGGGACGAGATTTCTTGTAGTGGAGGAGATTTGTAACGCCCGGTAATCAAGCTACAGTAAAACTCTCCTAATGATGCCATGTCATGCGATTACTGTTACTAATCTCGTTATTCGAAACCGCGTCAAATTCAAATTAAAATTAAAGCACAATAAAAGTTTTCAAAATTGAAACAAAAATGTTCGGGGCGCCAAATATTACAAAGGTAATTATGGTGCAGAAAACACATTTTTAGTAAAAGACTAAATACTTTAAAATGAAATAAAACAGAAAAGAAAAAAAATAAAGAAAGAAAGAAAGAAAGAAAAAGGAAAACCCCCCAAACCCCCTGGGCCATCTGGCCCAGCTAACCCACCTGGCCCATCTGGCCGAACCGGCCCGCCTCCCCTGCCGCCTCCCTTCCTGTTCCCGACCCGGGTCGGAACAGGGGCGCGTCCCCGCACCCTCTCGCCGATGCGACGAGGGGATAAGGTCGCCACGCTGCGCCCCCTCGGTCTCTCCTCCCACTCACCCCCATGCTCGCCTCGGTTCTTGCGCCTCCCACTCCCCTCCAGAGCCACCGCACCTCGCCCCCTCGTTCCCCACTGCAACCGAGCGCCGCCATGGCCTCGCCGCCGTAGTACTCACGGCCACCGCGACCTCCAAGCCCTTCCGATGCGTCCGCTAGCTCCGCCTCCCTTGACTACGCCTCCATGTCAAGACGCAGGACGCCGAGCACCATCGAACGTTGCCCCAACCTCGTCTTCTTCCTCGGATCCCCGACGCATCTCCGACGAGCGCCGTCGACTCTCCGGCTACTAAACTCCCAAGGGCCATCTTGCGTGCCGCACGGTGAGCTCCCCATCTCCCGCCCATCTCCGTTAACTCCCTCGCACGCCCTAGCTAGCTGCCGCCGAAGCACCCGAGCGCTCCGCCGCGGACCCCGTCGCCGACGAGTCTCCGGTGAGCAAATGGTCACGGGCCCGTGTTGGTTACGCTCCTCATGCCGCGTAGATCCTCCCCAACCTCTCCATTTCTTCGCTAGCTCGCCCCAGCTCCACTCTCCTCGAGCTCCCAACTACGCCGCCGACTGCGCGCGTCGCTGGCGCCCTTCCGGTGACCAAATGGTCACGGGGCCGAGCCCTTTGAGCTCAGCGCGTCGTGCAGCTCCACCCTAGCCTTCCCGCTCGCCCCGAAGCGCGCTGCGTCACCGTCTTCGTCCGCGCCCGAACAGCAGCCCACCGTGCTCGTCACCGGCGACCATTCCGTCCACCCCCGCCATCGTGCACCCCTCCATCGGACGCGGCGCGAAGAGGCCGTTCCAGAGAGCCTGGCCGCGCCCGATTTGGTGCCCTGTAGCGTGATTCCGGCCAACTCCGGGGAGGGGCCGCCTCTGTTGGGTCGCCGGAGTCGCTCCGGCACCATCCGCCGACGTGGCTAGGCGGGCCCCACCCCTGGGGCGCTGCCTGTGTGCCTGGGGGCCCTAACTGGCCATGTTGACCAAGTCAACTTCGCTGACGTGGCAGCTACTGCCACGACATGCGGGCCCCATGCCATAAAACAAATAAAAACAAATATTAAACTACTAATTAATTAAGTTAATTAACTAAAACCTAATTAGACACTGACTGCTGGGGCCACCCACTAATTAACCCATTTTAGTTAGTTTTAAAACTCTGTTAAGGCCCTTGACAATGACATGTGGGTCCCACTGGACCCACCTGTCTGGTTTGACTGGTCAACCGACCAGTTGACCTGCTGACACCACTCTGATGTCATGCCTACGTCATCACACACTGTTTTGGATAATGTTGGAATTAAATATATAATTAAAATCAGAAAATGATTTAAACTCTTTAGAAAATCATATCTTTTAATCCGTAACTCGGGTGAAAATACTTTGTACATGAAAGTTGCTCAGAACGACGAGACGATTCCGGGTACGCAACCCGTTCGTCCGCCACACCTCCCTAACCTATCGAACTTGTAGCTTTCCCCCTCCGGCTCCTCTACCCGAAAACGCGAAACACCGGGGATACCTTCCCGGATGTTTCCCCCCTTCACCGGTATCACCTCATACCGCGTTAGGGCACCCCTAGCACCGTTACTTGTCTTGTCATGCATCGTTATGCATCTGTTTGCATTGTATTCATTGTTTCTTCCCCCCTCTTCTTCCGCTAGACACCGAGACCGACGCCGCTGCTACCCAGTACGACTACGGAGTTGACGACCCTTCTCTCTTGCCAGAGCAACCAGGCAAGCCCCCCCTTTGATCACTAGATATCGCCTACTCTTCTCCCTACTGCTTGCATTAGAGTAGTGTAACATGTTACTGCTTTCCGTTAATCCTATTCTGATGCATAGCCTGTCCTTGCCACTACTGTTGATACCTTTACCTGCAATCCTAATGCTTAGTATAGGATGCTAGTTTACCATTAGTGGCCATACATTCTTGTCCGTCTGCCATGCTATATTATCGGGCCGTGATCACTCGGGAGGTGATCACGGGTATATACTATATACTTTATACAAGATACATGTGTTGTTTAAAGACGGGTCGGCTTGTGGAGCACCCGCAAGTGATTCACGGATTGGGGGCTGAAAGGACCTTTGTCCCAACGGCCCTCTGTGTGGATCTTTGTGGCGAAGCGACAAGGTAGGTTGAGACCACCTACGAGAGAGGTGGGCCTGGCCCTGGTCGGAGTTCGCGGTTATTTCAAAATAACACGCTCTACGAGATCTTGGTATTTGATCTGAGTCTGGCCACTGGCCTATACGCACTAACCATCTACGCGGGGACAGTTATGGGCACAAGACATCGTGGTATCAGCCGAAGCCTTCATGACGTCAGCGACTGAGTGGCACGCGCCGGATTTGACCGTAAGCCTGCTCTTGTATTAAGGGGGCTAGTTCTGCTTCCGGCCGCGTACGCAACGTGCAGGTGTGCAATTTGCGATGGACCCAGACCCCTGCGCCATAGGATTTAGACCGGCGTGCTGACCTCTTTGTTGTGCCTAGGTAGGGCTGCAACGTGTTGATCTTCCGAGGCGGGCATGACCCAGGAAAGTGTGTCCGGCCAAATGGGATCAGGCGTGTTGGGATATGTGGTGCACCCCTGCAGGGAAGTTAATCTATTCGAATAGCCGTGATCTTCGGTAACAGGACGACTTGGAGTTGTACCTTGACCTTATGACAACTAGAACCGGATACTTAATAAAACACACCCTTCCAAGTGCCAGATACAACCGGTGATCGCTCTCTCACAGGGCGACGAGGGGAGGATCATCGGTTAGGATTATGCTATACGATGCTACTTGGAGGTCTTCAGTCTACTCTCTTCTACATGCTGCAAGACGAGGCTGCAAGAAGCGTAGTCTTCGAAAGGACTAGCTATCCCCCCTTATCCCGGCTTTCTGCAGTTCAGTCCACATATAATAGCCTTATTCCAGTTGATACCAATGCATACATATGTAGTGTAGCTCCTTGCTTGCGAGTACTTTGGATGAGTACTCATGGTTGCTTTCTCCCTCTTTTCCCCCTATCCCTTCTACCTGGTTGTCGCAACCAGACGTTGGAGTCCAGGAGCCAGACGCCACCGTCGACGACGACTCCTACTACACCGGAGGTGCCTACTACTACGTGCTGCCCGCTGACGACGACCAGGAGTAGTTTAGGAGGATCCCAGGCAGGAGGCCTGCGCCTCTTTCGATCTGTATCCCAATTTGTGCTAGCCTTCTTAAGGCAAACTTGTTTAACTTATGTCTGTACTCAGATGTTGTTGCTTCCGCTGACTCGTCTATGATCGAGCTCTTGTATTCGAGCCCTTGAGACCCTTGGCTTGTAATATGATGCTTGTATGACTTATTTTATTTGTAGTGTTGTGTTGTGATATCTTCCCGTGAGTCCTTGATCTTGATCGTACACATTTGCGTGCATGATTAGTGTACGATCAAATCGGGGGCATCACAATAGTACACCATGTATGCTAACAGCTCAATGCTTTATACTAAGGGGACACTATAGGGATTGGATTCAATAAACGCTAATCAGGAAGTATGTGGCACAAGACCCATTTGTACGGAATTCTTTATTTTTGTGCAATATGGTCCATGCACCCAATGCTTGTCCATTTGGAAAATTAAAGAGATAAGAGTAAATGTATTTACACATATCGTCTGCTAGTGAAGGTACTACTGTGTATCTAGGGGCCATCCAATCACAATCACAGAAGATCTCATCTGGCTCCTCCATTGACAGGTGTCAAAGATACAAATTGCATTTAAAAATTTAATGCATCCGTTCAGCATAAGGTTTCTTACCATGCATTTATCGCGTTGGGAAAGTGTCTCCTTCAAGTTCAATCCCATCATGTTAGTGCTGTTGGTTTTGCCCTCATCGCCTGAGAAAGTAAGTTTGGCAACTTTCATTATATTTGAGCTAGGTTCCTCATATTTCTCCATTATTGACAACACTTGTGTTGTCATATTCTCTTCTGCAAAAGGTTTAAACATGATGAGTAATGGAAATGTCGAACTCATATAAAAATAACTTTCGAAAATTTGCCACACTTTTAGTGAACTACATAAGAAATGAATTCATAACTCTAATAATGGTGAACAGTACATGCATTTGTAATTATTAAAAAATTCACAAAAATTTCATTTTTGTGTAGCTCACATGTTAACAAATTTCATCGTGACACATTATACACTTGTGGAATGCATCCACATGAACATATGTATAAAAACCCATGATTTTTTCAATGTTTGAACTTTGGTCTTTGATATTTTTAAAATTCAAGCTCCGAAATGCCTCACTCGCAAAACCTATCAAGATAAACATCAATGCAATTGCTAAATTAGCAATAATAAGCAACCTTCGAAAAAGTGCTACAATATTGGGGAAAATGTAACCCACGCATATGCACATAAGTGAAATTCCACCCAAAATCAAGTTTGAACAAGTTACCCAAGAAATGGAAAACTCAATAAAGTAATGGTAAAAATAATTCGTTTGAGCACATGGTTAGAATACACGTGCACAATGCAGTACAGTACAAACTCATGCAACGTAAATCATTATAACACTCATACATCAGAACATAAAATAGCTAAGTCACTTTATTTCACTCTTTACGAATATTGGCCACACCGCCTACTAGTTCCCAGCTAGCAACTTTGCACAAGTTATAATTTTGTCCTTTTTCCTCCGCCTTCTTGCGAAGCTCCAATATCATGTTGCCAGCGGCAGAGCACCTCGCATCATGTGGTGTCGGGCGAGGATTGCCAGTGATGCTCATATCAAAATCAGGGAATTCCTAACCTACTTTGCCGACATGCATTCCTCGAAAGATAGGAGATTGACTAGTGAATAAGTGTTCAAAAACAATATGTAACTATGAATGAGAGAAGATGGCACTAAATCAAATAGCAGTTCCTGGTTATTGCTAGGTGGAGATGTATTCAATCCTTGACAAGTGGAATGCAATTAAGTGAGTAGAGGTGATCTCTTATAGATCGTATAATGGCGCGACACATGTCTTTGGTAACCATGGATCGAACCATGACATTGAATAAAGCTAACACCTGAACAGGGCATAGACAAGTGGTTTATAGATCTTACCACTTGAAAATTCTTTGGCCCAAGCATTCTAAGCATAGTACACCCTGTATGCTAACAGCTCAATGCTTGATACTAAGGGGACACTATAGGGATTGGATTCAATAAACGCTAATCAAGAAGTACGTGGCACAACACCCATTTGTACGGAATTCTTTATTTTTGAGCTATATGGTCCATGAACCCAATGCTTGTCCATTTGTAAAATTAAAGAGATAAGAGAAAATGTATTTACACATACCGTCTGCTAGTGAAGGTACTACTGTGTATCTAGGGGCCATCCAAGCACAATCACAGAAGATCTCATCTGGCTGCTCCATTGACAGGTCTCAAAGATATAGATTGCATTTAAAAATTTAATTCATCCATTCGGCACAAGGTTTCTTACCATGCATTTATCGCGTTGGGAAAGTGCCTCTTTCAAGTTCAATCCCATCATGTTAGTGCTCTTGTTTTTGCCATCATCTCCTAAGAATGTTAGATTGGCAACTTCCATTATATTTGAGGTAGGTTCCTCATATGTCTCCATTATTGACAACAATTGTGTTGTCATCTTCTCTTCTACAAAAGGTTTAAACATGACGAGTAATGGAAATGTCAAACTCATATAGAAATAACTTTCCAAAATTTTCCACACTTCTAGTGAAATAGAAAATAAAATCCATAACTCTGATAATGGTGAACAGTACATGCATTGGTAATTATTAAAAAATTCACAAAATTTTAATTTTTGTGTCAGGACCCCGACTCGATGTCACATCGATCTAGCCGGTAACACCTCATATCACTTTGCGGCCTCACGCACGGTATCCCCACGGGTGTCGCCTTACCATTGCCCGGGACCGTTTGCGTCTTTTGGCTCACGTATATGATAGTGTCGCTAGCATCCATATGATAAAGAGCCCGGGCTGACATGACTAGTCGTAAACCCAAAGTGGCACAGACTTACAGGGACAGGCATCCATGACCCAGCTTCGAACGTGTCGGTCATCAGCAAGTGGGTCCGGGCTATAGCACTGGGCTAGCAGGACTCCGGTAAACCGGGCTGTAGCGGGCTAACAGGGCTCCGGTACTCAAAGCGTGACATTTCCCCGAGGGGACAGACACAGGAACGAAGAAGGACACATGCGGGCCAGCCTAAGTGTTCCAGAGCAGTAGCAAGCTACCATGGCTCAGCGGTAACACTAGGAGACATTTCCCGGTAAGAGAGGCTACTAAAGATAAACAACTAGATAGTCAGATCCCACACATACAAAGCATTTCAATCATACACACAATATGCTCGATATGTGCAAATACAACGAAGCATCACAACATGACTCTACGACACAAGTACTTTATTTAAGGCTCAGTGAGCCATACATAACATACACAAAGGTATGGGTCTCACGACCCAACATACAAGTCATACAGTCATACAAACCAGCAGCGGAAGTACATTGTCTGAGTACAGACAACTAGTAAAATAAAAGAGGCTTGGAAAGCCTAGCTATACTACGTGGTCCATCACAAGCTCAGGGTCACCACCTGGGTCTTTAGCCTACTCGTTGATGTCAACGTCTACATAGAACCCATCAGAAGGGGTTGCAGCGTCTTCTGTAAAAATGTAGATTATAGCAACATGAGTACAAAGGTACTCAGCAAGACTTACATCAGATCCTACATACATGCATAGTATCAAGAAGGGTTGGTGGAGTTATTGCAGCAAGCCAGCTTTGACTCTTGGCTAGGCTATCCTACGATACTCCAACTTGAAATGGTTTTGCGCACACGAGTCCACTACTCACCAATTCAATACACTACCGAGGATCCACCTCCGTCTTCCTACGGAAGAGCCATCCTCGGCACTCACACTTATCTTGAGGCTTTTAGTAGTTTCCATTTACTTGTCTATGAACTGTATAGGCAACCAAGTAGTCCTTTACCGCGAACGCGGCTATTCGAATAGATCATGTTAACCCTGCAGGGGTGTACTTCTTCATACATGTTTCCACCACTTAGCGTCTGCACACGACATGTGCTCGGCAGACTTCAAGCGAAAGCCGACGTGGGTGTAGACCACGACCTACCTAAACACCTAAGCCTCTAGTCCAGGTTTATCGCCTATTCAGGTTCCATCCGCAGGGAGTCCGGCCGAGGTTTCCCATACGGCCCCGAACGATGTGAACAGGGTTCCCGAGATACCTAACGGGTATTCGGTACACCCGGCCACGTACCTACCGCATCACAGCCCACCCCTACGGTCAGCACTGTCCACGGCCTCCAGTAGGCTACAAACACCAGAAACTACTTGCAACTCCTGGACAGAGAGCTAGGGTGAATAAGAAGTCGAGCGGGGTCATATTTCAGGGCCCAATGTATGGTAGTAGCTGATTCTTAAATCACACATACAGATCTCAGTGCTTAAGGTCGGCTTCAATGAAACAACCCACCATGTACTCCTACATGGCCTCTCATCGATACCTTTACCAAATCGTGTTCACCACACCACTCTCATTACCGACATAATCATTTCACTCTAGCCCATCACCCAGATGCACCAGACCTGACACGACTCTAAGCATAGCAGGCATAGCAAGGTAGGAACAACACAAACATATGGCTCAATCAACTCCTACACATGCTAGTGGGTTTCATCTAGTTACTGTGGCAATGACAGGTCATGCAGAGGAAATGGGTTCAACTACCGTAGCACACAGCAGTTTGAAACGCGTTGTCTTAATGCAGTAAAAGAGAGCAGGAGCGAGAACATGGGATTGTATCGATATGATCAAATGGTTGGTTGCTTGCCTGATGGTTCGATGCACTGATACGGTTCTTCGTTAGGGTAATCACGGTACTCCTCGGAGGCAGAACCTGTCGCAAGGACACCGATACCCAAGCATCACCAAACAATGTGCAACAATATGATGCATGCATGAAACATGGCAATATGAGTGTGTTGGGCTAATGCAACTAAAACCAGAAGGGTTTGAACAAATTTGAATCAAAGATTCAAATTTCAAACTCAAATATGGTCTTTTAAAGTGCTTTTCCTTGTTCTGCTTAAAACATCAATTTAACTTGTTTGATCATGCATTAAAATAGTACAGATGGATAGATTGGATTTTTCTGATCATTTTTCATATATAATTTGTCCAATTTGGAGTTACAGAATAAAAGTTATGAATTGTTGAAGTTTAAATAATATTCTGGAATTTCCTGATTTAATTTAAATCCAGAAAATCAATTACTGCGTCAGCCTGACGTCAGTGTGACGTCAGCAGGTCAACGGAACAGGTCTGGGTCAAACCTGACAGTGGGTCCCGCATGTCAGGGTGATTATTTTAATTAAAATTTAATTAAAACTAATCCTGTTTAATTAACAGGGCTGGGCCCCACCTGTCATTGACTCAGGGGAGTCAACCAGGGCCCACCCGTGGTCAAAGTCAAAGTCGGCTGCCGGCGTTTAGCCGCCGGCGAGCCCGACGCGGCGGCGGGAGTGGTTTTGGCCATTTCGGCCACCAAATGGGTCGCGGAGACCACCAGAGTGGAGCTGAGGACAAACCGCAGCTCTTGGCGGAGTCCGTTGGGGTCGGGGTGGCCGGAGTTGGCGCCGGCGACGACTTTGGCGGCCACCGGGGTTCGGTCGAGGATGAACTTGGCGCTGGAGGGATCGGTGAGGCTCGTGGAGTGGCTAGCTAGGTGTTGTGGGACTCGGTGAGCAAGATGGACACCATCTTGTGGCCGGAGTGTGGCCGGAAGCACGTCGGCGACGAGGTCCGCGACGGTGCGGGCGTGTGATCCTCGTGCGGTGGCTACACGGCTCGGGAATGAGAGAGAGAGGGTCGGAGGAGTAGCTAGGCTCACAGCGTTCCCGTAGAGGCCACCGGCGAGGTCGGGGACGAGCTGAGGCAGCGACGGCGTTGAAAGGGATCTCCGGCGACGGCGAGCTCGGGCGAGGTCAGTGCGGTGGTCTCGGGCCGCTCGAGCACACGGGGCTCGGCTAGCTCGATGAAGTGGACAGCGGCGAAGCTCCTGGACACGGTGGCACGGCGTGGGGTGGACGGAGGGCGTGGCTACGGCGAGGGGGTGGCGGCGATGGCGTCGGCCATGGCTGGGGCGTGCGAGGGGGAGGAGCTGGAGAGGAGAGGGGGTGTCTGGGAGGTTCGGGGGAGAGAGGGAGGCCGGTTCACGGCGTTAGCCGGGCGAGGGAGGCGGCGAGGCGGCGAGCAGCTGCGTGGCGAGCTGCGGTGCCGCCGCCGAGCACCTTGGCTGCCTGCCTGGCAAGCCAAGCAGCTCGCTGGAGCGGTGGCCGGGCTGGGCCGGCCAGGTGGGCTGGCTGGTGGCGACAGGTAAGTTTTTTCCCTTTTTTTCTGTTTCTGTTTTTATTTAATATATCTGCAACTTTGTTGAATTTAATAAAATACCTAGGCAACTTCAAAAATCACCAAACTATTCCTGGCCCATAGTTGGATTATTTCCAACATGAAACATTTTAGTTTGGAGATATTTGAGCATTTAAATATTTTATATTATTTTAAATGCCCAAATTCAAATATTTATGATTTAATTCAAAAACCCTAGGATGGCCTAGGAAAATGTGCACCACTTTTGGCAGAGGTTCTGAACCAAGACAAAAATGATGGGCATTTTAGAAGGGCATTTCAGGTTCATTGAAAAATTATTTTAGTAACCCTAGTTGGTTTCAGAGGGGACTGGGGGTTCTGTCATCCCCATTTCAAGTTTCTGATGAAAGAGTAAACATGATGCAACACTCTAATGCATGACTAGCTAGGGTGTGACAACTCACCCCCACTCAAAAGAATCTCGTCCCGAGATTTGGGTTCCTCCGAGAAGAAGGCGGGATACTCGAGTCGAAGACGATCCTCCCTTTCCCAAGTTGCTTCATCCTCAGAATGGTGCGACCATTGAACCTTGAGAAACTTGATATTATGACGTCGCGTGGTACGTTCGGCTTGATCGAGGATACGAATGGGGTACTCTCGATATGTAAGATCATCTTGGAGATCAAGCGTTTCGTGGCCCACTTCACGGATAGGATCCGAGAAGCAACGCCTGAGTTGAGAAACGTGGAAGACATCGTGAACTCTGGAGAGGTGCGGAGGTAGTTCCAACTGGTAGGCAACTTCTCCTCGTTTGGCAAGAATGCGAAAAGGTCCAATGTAACGAGGAGCCAATTTGCCTTTGATACCGAAACGATGGGTTCCCTTCAGAGGGGTGACCCGAAGATAAGCCTTCTCATCAACCTCGAAAGTCATAGCCTTATGTTTTCGGTCATATTGACTCTTTTGACGGGATTGGGCTGTTTTCAACTTTTCACGAACGATACGAACTTGTTCTTCTGCTTCCTGAATCATATCCGGGCCAAAGAATTGTCTTTCCCCGGTCTCTGACCAGTTAAGGGGTGTTCGACATCGTCGTCCATAGAGAACTTCAAAAGGGGCTTTACCCAAGCTAGATTGATAGCTGTTGTTGTAAGCGAATTCGGCAAATGGAAGGCACTTCTCCCAGTCCATTCCGAACGAGATAACAGAGGCTCGAAGCATGTCTTCTAGAATTTGGTTGATTATTTTAATTAAAACTTAATTAAAACTAATCCTGTTTAATTAACAGGGCTGGGCCCCACCTGTCATTGACTCAGGGGAGTCAACCAGGGCCCACCCGTGGTCAAAGTCAATGTCGGCTGCCGGCGTTTAGTCGCCGGCGAGCCCGACGCGGCGGCGGAAGTGGTTTTGGTCATTTCGGCCACCAAACGGACCGCGGAGACCACCGGAGGGGAGCTGAGGGCAACCCGCAGCTCTTGGCGGAGCCCGTTGGGGTCGGGGTGGCCGGAGTCGACGGCGGCGAGCTCGGCTGCGGCCGCCGGGGTTCGGTCGTGCACGGGAACGGTGCTGGAGCTCGAAGTCGAGCAAAGCGAGGCGCTAGGGATGCTCTACGGGGTTTTGTGAACTCGTTGGACTCGCCGGGGTGACCAAATGGTCACCGGAGCTGCGTCGACGGCGAGCTCGGCGACGGCGGAGGTTCGGCCGTGGTGGGGAGGAGGCTACGGTGAGGGAACGAGGGGGAGAAGAGGGGGAAACGGTGGCGTAGCTCACCGCGGTTGCAGTGGGCGTCGAAGCGGGCTCGGGGACGCGCTGGAGACGGCGAATTCGACGGCGACGGTGGTCGGAGCCCGAAGAGGGGAACGGCGACGTGGCGGCGATGCAGGGCTTCCGGGGAGCTGTGAAGCGGTGGGGAGGAAGAGGGAGTCGAGGCGGAGCTCCTGAGCTAGTCGGGGGAGCGAGGGGTGGTCGGAGACGGTGGCTATGGCGAACGGCGGCGACGGTGGTGTTCGGCCGGGCGAGAGAGAGAGCGAGGGAGAGGAGGGGAGAGCCGGGGGAGAGTGAGAGAGAGCAGGGGGAGGCGTGGCGTCGTCCAGGGGCACCGAGGCGAGGAGGGGAGGGCAGGCAGGCAGGGAGAGAGGTGGCGTGGCGCGGTGGCCGTGCGCGCGCGCCGGCCACACTCCCCTCCCTCTGTCGGGACGAAGACGACAGAGGAGGGAGGTGGGCTGGGCCGGCTGCTGGCTGGGCCGGCCAGCTGGCTGGGCTGCACAGGGAGGAGCCCAGGTAAGCTTCTCCCTTTTAGTTTTTTTCTGTTTTCTAATTTTATTTAATATATCTGCAACTTTGTTGAATTAAATAAAATACCTAGGCAACTTCAAAAATCACCAAACTAGTCCTGGTCCATAGTTGGATTATTTCCAACATGAAACATTTTAGTTTGGAGATATTTGAGCATTTAAATATTTTATATTATTTTAAATGCCCAAATTCAAATATTTATGATTTAATTCAAAAACCCTAGGATGGCCTAGGAAAATGTGCACCACTTTTGGCAGAGGTTCTGAACCAAGACAAAAATGATGGGCATTTTAGAAGGGCATTTTAGGTTCATTGAAAAATTATTTTAGTAACCCTAGTTGGTTTCAGAGGGGACTGGGGGTTCTGTCATCCCCATTTCAAGTTTCTGATGAAAGAGTAAACATGATGCAACACTCTAATGCATGACTAGCTAGGGTGTGACAACTCACCCCCACTCAAAAGAATCTCGTCCCGAGATTTGGGTTCCTCCGGGAAGAAGGCGGGATATTCAAGTCGAAGACGATCCTCCCTTTCCCAAGTTGCTTCATCCTCAGAATGGTGCGACCATTGAACCTTGAGAAACTTGATATTATGACGTCGCGTGGTACGTTCGGCCTGATCGAGGATACGAATGGGGTACTCTCGATATGTAAGATCATCTTGGAGATCAAGCGTTTCGTGGTCCACTTCACGGATAGGATCCGAGAAGCAACGCCTGAGTTGAGAAACGTGGAAGACATCGTGAACTCTGGAGAGGTGCGGAGGTAGTTCCAACTGGTAGGCAACTTCTCCTCGTTTGGCGAGAATGCGAAAAGGTCCAATGTAACGAGGAGCCAATTTGCCTTTGATACCGAAACGATGGGTTCCCTTCAGAGGGGTGACCCGAAGATAAGCCTTCTCGTCAACTTCGAAAGTCATAGCCCTATGTTTTCGGTCATATTGACTCTTTTGACGAGATTGGGCTGTTTTCAACTTTTCACGAACGATACGAACTTGTTCTTCTGCTTCCTGAATCATATCCGGGCCAAAGAATTGTCTTTCCCCGGTCTCTGACCAGTTAAGGGGTGTTCGACATCGTCGTCCATAGAGAATTTCAAAAGGGGCTTTACCCAAGCTAGATTGATAGCTGTTGTTGTAGGCGAATTCGGCAAATGAAAGGCACTTCTCCCAGTCCATTCCGAAAGAGATAACAGAGGCTCGAAGCATGTCTTCTAGAATTTGGTTGACGCGTTCCACTTGACCACTCGACTGAGGGTGGAAAGCGGTGCTAAAGAAGAGACGGGTTCCCATAGCATTTTGGAAACTTTCCCAAAATCGAGAGGTGAAAAGACTTCCTCGATCCGAATTAATTTCTAAAGGAACACCATGGAGAGACACTATTCGGGAGATGTACAAATCTGCCAGCTGACTAGCGGTTATACTCTCACGAACAGGTAAGAAATGGGCTACTTTGGAAAGACGATCGACCACGACGAAAATAGCATTATTCCCTCTCTTGGTCCTGGGAAAACCGGTAATGAAATCCATACTAATTTTATCCCATTTCCATTCAGGAATAGCTAAGGGTTGAAGAGTGCCAGCAGGCCGTTGATGCTCTGCTTTTACACGACGACAGACGTCGCAATTAGCAATATACTGAGCAATTTCTCTTTTCATCCTAGTCCACCAGAACCTCTGGCGTAGGTCCTGATACATCTTAGTACTACCGGGATGAATGGTGAGAGGAGATTCATGAGCCTCCTTAAGGATCAACTGCCGTAGATGCTGGTTCTTGGGAACCACTAGACGGTTCTCAAAGTACACAACACCATGATCATTTGTGGAGAAACAACTAGCACCTCCGCTAGCAATGTTCTCTTTGATTTTAGATATTCCCTTATCTCGCTTTTGGGCAGCGATGATTTGATCTGTAAGAGTAGGTTTTGCTACCAAGGTGGAAAGAAAACCTTGAGGAACCATGTGAAGGTTAAGCTTCCGAAATTCCTCATGGAGAAGCGGTTGACTTTGTTGTAACATCAGGTTGTTACAATAAGATTTACGACTCAGCGCATCAGCCATGACGTTGGCTTTCCCTGGGGTGTAGGTTATTCCTAAGTCGAAGTCTGTGATCAATTCAACCCAACGTCTCTGCCTGAGATTCAAATCCGGTTGGGTGAAAATGTACTTCAAACTTTGGTGATCAGTGAATATTTTGCAACGATTACCGAGGAGGTAATGTCGCCAGGTCTTAAGTGCATAGACTACGGCTGCAAGCTCTAGATCATGAGTAGGATAATTCTCCTCATGTGGGTGCAATTGCCGTGAAGCGTAAGCAATTACGTGTCGATCTTGCATAAGAATGCAACCTAGTCCTTGTCGCGAGGCGTCGCAGTAGATAACGAAGTCCTTGGAGAAGTCTGGCGGTACCAGTACGGGAGCAGAGGTTAGGCGTCTTTTCAATTCCTGAAAGCTGTGCTCACATTGTGGAGTCCATTCGAACTTCTTATCTTTCTTGAGGAGTTCGGTTAGAGGTTTAGCAACTTTGGAGAAGTTCTCGACAAAGCGACGGCAATAGCTCGCTAAGCCTAGAAAACTCCGAACTTGCTTGACCGATTCAGGTGGAGTCCAGTTAAGGACGGCTTGAACTCGCTCAGGGTTAACAGCAATACCTTTACCAGATATTATATGTCCCAGATAGGTCACTTCTGACAACCAGAATTCACATTTAGAAAATTTGGCATAAAGGCGATGCTCTCGAAGTTTCTTCAACACTAGCCTTAGATGTTCGGCATGTTCTTCCTCGTTCTTGGAGTAGATGAGTATATCATCGAGGTAAACCACGACGAATTTATCCAAATACTCCATGAAGATTGAGTTCATTAACCGAGAAAAGGTGGCTGGAGCGTTGGTTAATCCGAAGGACATGACGGTGTACTCGTATTGGCCATAACGAGTAACAAAGGCCGTTTTAGGAATGTCCCCGTTTCTGATTTTGATTTGATGGTAGCCCAACCTCAAATCCATCTTGGAGAAGACTGAGGATCCAGCGAGCTGATCATACAGATCGTTGATCCTGGGAAGTGGATATTTGTTTTTGATTGTGACCAGATTGACAGGTCGGTAATCTACAACCATCCGGTCCGTACCATCCTTCTTCTTGACGAATAGGACGGGGCAAGCCCACGAAGATGAACTAGGTCGGATGAAACCCTTTTTCAAGGACTCATCGAGTTGTTTCTTAAGCTCGGCTAGTTCTAGGGGTGCCATCTTATAGGGTCTTCTAGCAATCGGAACGGTTCCGGGGATGAGGTCTATTACGAACTCAACATCCCTGTCAGGTGGAACACCTGGCAATTCCTCTGGAAAGACATCCGGGAAGTCACAGACTACCGGCACGTCCTCAAGGTCTGGCAAAGGGCTGGCATTAAGAGAATATAATTGTCGCTTGGCTATTCGGGTCAAGACATTGACTATCTTCCCCGAAGGATGGGTGAGTTGAACAGTCCTAGAGAAGCAATCAATTTTGGCTTGATGAGCTGACATCCAGTCCATACCCAGAATGATATTAATATCTGAAGATTTAAGGGCTATCAAAGACGCGAGGAAAACAAGTCTGTCGACTTGGATTTCATTTCCATAACTTACCCTAGAGGTCTGCCATCTAGACCCGGGAGTAGAGATTTCCATAGTGGATGGCATGTCACAGAATGCAACGTTATGCAAACGAGCATAGTTCTCGGATATAAATGAATGAGAGGCTCCTGTATCGAAAAGAACAGATGCCGGGTGGCAATTCACAAGAAGCGTACCGAGAACGACGTTGGGATCCTCTTGAGCTTCTTCGGCAGAGATGCAGTTAACATGGCCACGTGAAGCGGTGACCGGCTTGGCGTGGAATATCTTTCCTGTCGGCTTGCCACGGCCAACAGCTTTAGCAGATTGATTGGGGTTGGTCTGGGGACACTCACGCATATAGTGACCAGATTCCCCACATTTGAAACAAGTCACGGAACTGGTACGTGGAGGAGCATTGTTGGTTGGACCCCCATAGGGCTTGGCTGGAGCAGACTGTTGAACAGGGCGAGGCGCCTGGAAAGATGGCCTCGGTGTGAACCTGGGTGGCAGGGCGGTGTTGGGCACCCACACGCGGCGCTTCTGAGGACCAGCACCGGATGAGGAACCCATGTCACGGCCATGCTTGCGTGTTGCGTCATAGTCAGTCTGACCAGTTTCAGCACTGATGGCTTTGTTGACAAGTTTTTGAAAAGATGTGCACTCATGCAGACGGAGGTCGCGGCGAAGCTCAGGACTAAGGCCCTTACGGAAACTTGCTTGCTTCTTGGCATCGGTAGACACTTCCTCAGTTGCATATCGTGCGAGATTACCAAACTCCCTGCTATAGGCATCCACAGAAAGTCGGCCTTGGGTGAAACTGCAAAATTCTTCACGTTTACGGTCCATGAGACCCTCCGGAATGTGATGTTCACGGAAAGCCTCGCTGAACTCAGCCCAAGTAGTGACATGGCCCGCTGGGCGCATAGCTCCATAATTCTCCCACCATAGACTGGCGGGGCCTTCAAGATGATACGCAGCAAAGGTGACCTTGTCAGCCTCCGCTACCAGCGCGGAACGCAGTTTGTGAGAGATACTGCGAAGCCAGTCATCAGAGTCGAGAGGCTCAATGGAGTGGTGGAACGTGGGTGGATGCAATTTGATAAAATCACTGAGTGACACCACGTTAGCCCTCTGATGGTGTGCTGTATTCTGTTCAATACGCTCCAACAAACGGTTGGTCTCCCGCTTGTTTCTCTCAGCTTCCATCATAACCTCGGCTAGTGAAGGAGGATGAGGCAGATTTGCATCCCTGACTTCACTGCCTTCGGCCTGCTCTTGGGAAGCAGGGTTAGCGCGCGTGTTGACCATCCTAGGTAGCCAAGACAATGATTTAGTCAGGATGGTAAAATTCCGACATAGGATACATAATGTAAGGAATAAATCGGAATGCAAGATGATCATCCGTATGACATGGTAGATACAGAAACTGCTTCTTTATTCCATCGTCATACACACCATACAGGGTTTAGTACAAGACCAAACAAGGTACTATTACGGTGAAAAAGGATTACATCTCATCGGAGGCATTCCAAGCTCCTATACATTATTTTTCTACACCTCCGGAAGGAGTACAAACTAAGTCATATCCCACGAGTCACGCGGGACGATAGAAGACACAGCTAGTGCAAACTAGTGATACTACCACTAACTCAGACCGATCCGTAGTAGTCCTCGTAGAAGTCACCTCCATAGCCTGGAAGTTCAACATGATCATCCGGAAACAGACGGTCTCGCGGAGCTTGTGGACCATAGGGGCTAGGATGAGGCCTTGGACCAACAAACGGTGGCCTGCGGGGACCGCGAGGTGGGGTGATGCCTCCTACATCACGCCAAACCATCACGTCTGGCAGAGCAGATCTCACAGGATAGAGATCGCGCATATCTGAATATCCAGCTTGCACCGCCGGTGTGAACCGAGTCAAAGTAGCCCAGTGGTCAGCACGGGTATTGAAAAGCTCTAACCTTAAGGCCCGATTTTCACGGTCCTTATCCTCGAGCATCTCAGCAGTGGTGCGAGTCCGTGAATCCTCCTGAGTGGGGTCAGCATAGATAGCCTGGAGATACCCTTGTGCTCCCGGAAGTGATCCTGGCATATACCGGAAATCAGAGTCCCGAAATAGACCAGATCTGACTTGCATAATGGTCATCATAGAGTAGGCGGCATCCTGCACAACCATCTCAATAGTAACCCCGAGTCCATAGGAGTAGTGAAGAGGCTCGGTGGATCCAGGATAAGATGGAAATATCCTGACAGTGCAGAGATACTGGCTTTGATTGAAGTCCCGGAATTGCTCTTCGACCGTGTACTCAGGATACCAGCGGTATCGAGCCTCAGTCATTACCCTGACCAACTTAGCAGTATGGCCGGGTACATCTAGGCATCGAGTCAGGCGAACTACTTGATTGAGGTCGCGAGTGGCCATCTGAAAGCATAATCATAATGAAAGGCATTAGAATTTCTAGCAAAATTTCGGCAGCATAACAGCTGTAAATGCTCAAAAAGGATTTTGAGACATTTGACAAAGGATCTCGTACACACTCAACATCATCATATCAAAGTTCTGAACCATTCTGGCTACATAATGTGGTAGTAGAACTGAACTAGGCTTGTAACCATCAAACTTATAAGGTACTACTGATTAGTAACACGTGATCCTGATAGAGAGAATAGATCCTAATTCCTTAACCCCCGGTGGAAGAATGGACTGACTCAGATCAGAATGTCATAAGGTATAAGAAGTAAAAAGAGCCTTACGTTCCAACCCACAAACAATTCCCCGACATATAACTAAAGAATTTCTAGACTCAACATCGACCAGTTTGGCTTGGAGAACCTACAGGCAGTCCGGCTCTGATGCCAACGCTGTCAGGACCCCGACTCGATGTCACATCGATCTAGCCGGTAACACCTCATATCACTTTGCGGCCTCACGCACGGTATCCCCACGGGTGTCGCCTTACCATTGCCCGGGACCGTTTGCGTCTTTTGGCTCACGTATATGATAGTGTCGCTAGCATCCATATGATAAAGAGCCCGGGCTGACATGACTAGTCGTAAACCCAAAGTGGCACAGACTTACAGGGACAGGCATCCATGACCCAGCTTCGAACGTGTCGGTCATCAGCAAGTGGGTCCGGGCTGTAGCACTGGGCTAGCAGGACTCCGGTAAACCGGGCTGTAGCGGGCTAACAGGGCTCCGGTACTCAAAGCGTGACATTTCCCCGAGGGGACAGACACAGGACCGAAGAAGGACACATGCCGGCCAGCCTAAGTGTTCCAGAGCAGTAGCAAGCTACCATGGCTCAGCGGTAACACTAGGAGACATTTCCCGGTAAGAGAGGCTACTAAAGATAAACAACTAGATAGTCAGATCCCACACATACCAAGCATTTCAATCATACACACAATATGCTCGATATGTGCAAATACAACGAAGCATCACAACATGACTCTACGACACAAGTACTTTATTTAAGGCTCAGTGAGCCATACATAACATACACAAAGGTACGGGTCTCACGACCCAACATACAAGTCATACAGTCATACAAACCAGCAGCGGAAGTACATTGTCTGAGTACAGACAACTAGTAAAATAAAAGAGGCTTGGAAAGCCTAGCTATACTACGTGGTCCATCACAAGCTCAGGGTCACCACCTGGGTCTTTAGCCTACTCGTTGATGTCAACGTCTACATAGAACCCATCAGAAGGGGTTGCAGCGTCTTCTGTAAAAATGTAGATTATAGCAACATGAGTACAAAGGTACTCAGCAAGACTTACATCAGATCCTACATACATGCATAGTATCAAGAAGGGTTGGTGGAGTTATTGCAGCAAGCCAGCTTTGACTCTTGGCTAGGCTATCCTACGATACTCCAACTTGAAATGGTTTTGCGCACACGAGTCCACTACTCACCACTTCAATACACTACCGAGGATCCACCTCCGTCTTCCTACGGAAGAGCCATCCTCGGTACTCACACTTATCTTGAGGCTTTTAGTAGTTTCCATTTACTTGTCTATGAACTGTATAGGCAACCAAGTAGTCCTTTACCGCGGACGCGGCTATTCGAATAGATCATGTTAACCCTGCAGGGGTGTACTTCTTCATACATGTTTCCACCACTTAGCGTCTGCACACGACATGTGCTCGGCAGACTTCAAGCGAAAGCCGACGTGGGTGTAGACCACGACCTACCTAAACACTTAAGCCTCTAGTCCAGGTTTATCGCCTATTCAGGTTCCATCCGCAGGGAGTCCGGCCGAGGTTTCCCATACGGCCCCGAACAATGTGAACAGGGTTCCCGAGATACCTAACGGGTATTCGGTACACCCGGCCACGTACCTACCGCATCACAGCCCACCCCTACGGTCAGCGCTGTCCACGGCCTCCAGTAGGCTACAAACACCAGAAACTACTTGCAACTCCTGGACAGAGAGCTAAGGTGAATAAGAAGTCGAGCGGGGTCATATTTCAGGGCCCAATGTATGGTAGTAGCTGATTCTTAAATCACACATACAGATCTCAGTGCTTAAGGTCGGCTTCAATGAAACAACCCACCATGTACTCCTACATGGCCTCTCATCGATACCTTTACCAAATCGTGTTCACCACACCACTCTCATTACCGACATAATCATTTCACTCTAGCCCATCACCCAGATGCACCAGACCTGACACGACTCTAAGCATAGCAGGCATAGCAAGGTAGGAACAACACAAACATATGGCTCAATCAACTCCTACACATGCTAGTGGGTTTCATCTAGTTACTGTGGCAATGACAGGTCATGCAGAGGAAATGGGTTCAACTACCGT